>NW_026990029.1:0-49110 GCF_036417665.1 Passer domesticus | reverse complement strand
AACTGGGAGCAACTGGGAGCAACTGGGAATGGCACTGGGAGAGACTGGGAGAGACTGGGAGAGGAACTGGGGGGGACTGGGAGGGACTGAGCAGAACTGGGAAGGTCCCGGGGGGGGAAACTGGGAGCACTGGGAGGGGCTCCAGTGGGGCCTGGGAGCACTGGGCGGGACTGGGAGGGACTGGGCGGGACTGGGTGGGGTCACTGGGGTTACTGGGGTTACTGGGAGGGGTTACTGGAGTCACTGGGCGTTACTGGGAGGAGTCACTGGGGTTACTGGTGTCACTGGGAGTCCCTGGCTGGGGTCACTGGGGTTACTGGGGTTACTGGGAGGGGTCCCTTGAGTCACTGGGGTTACTGGGGTTACTGGTGGCCGTGCCTGGGGTTACTGGGCGTTACTGGGAGGGGTCACTGGGGTTACTGGTCGTTACTGGGAGGGGTCGCTGGGCCGGTCCTGGTGTCCCTGGGGGTCTAAGGGCTGTTACTGGTGTAACTGGGGGTTACTGGGAGTTACTGGGAGGGGTCCCGGGGCCGTTACTGGGGTCACTGGGAGTTACTGGAGGTTACTGGGAGGGGTCCCTGAGGTCACTGGGAGTTACTGGGAGTTACTGGCTGGGGTCAGTGGGGTCCCTGGGGTTACTGGGAACTGTTACTGGGAGTTACTGGGAGTTACTGGGAGGGGTCCCTGGGGCCCGGGGCCGTTACTGGTGTAACTGGGGGTTACTGGGGGTTACTGGGAGGGGTCCCTGGGGTCACTGGGCGTTACTGGGAGTTACTGGTGTCCCAGTTTGGGGTCCCTGGGGTTACTGGGAGTTACTGGGAGTTACTGGGAGGGGTCCCTGGGGCCCGGGGCCGTTACTGGGGTTACTGGGAGCCGTTACTGGTGTGACTGGGGGTTACTGGGAGGGGTCCCTGGGGTCCCGGGGCCGTTACTGGTGTAACTGGGCGTTACTGGGAGTTACTGGGAGGGGTCCCTGGGGTCACTGGGGGTTACTGGGAGTTACTGGGAGTTACTGGTGTCCCTGTTTGGGGTCCCTGGGGGTTACTGGGAGTTACTGGGAGTTACTGGTGTCCCTGTTTGGGGTTCCCTGGGGGTTACTGGTGTAACTGGGGGTTACTGGGAGGGGTCCCAGGGGCCCCGGGGCCGTTACTGGTGTGACTGGGGGTTACTGGGAGGGGTCCCTGGGGTTACTGGTGTGACTGGGGGTTACTGGGAGGGGGTCCCTGGGGTCACTGGGAGTTACTGGTGTCCCTGTTTGGGGTCCCTGGGGTCACTGGGAGTTACTGGGGGTTACTGGGAGGGGGTCCCTGGGGTTACTGGTGTGACTGGGGGGTTACTGGGAGGGGTCCCTGGTGTAACTGGGGGTTACTGGGAGTTACTGGGAGGGGTCCCTGGGGCCCCGGGGCCGTTACTGGTCAGACTGGGAGCCGTTACTGGGGTTACTGGGAGTTACTGGGGGTTACTGGGAGGGGGTCCCTGGGGCCCCGGGGGCCGTTACTGGTCAGACTGGGAGCCGTTACTGGGGTCGCTGGTGCCCCAGGCTGGGGTCCCTGGTGCCCCGGGGGCCCCGGGCCGTTACTGGGAGCCGTTACTGGGGTTACTGGTGCCACTGGTGCCGCTCTCACCGCTCCGCCGCCCCCGCGCCCGCAGCGCCGCCGCCGCCATCGCTCCAGGCCCCGCCCCTCGCGCCGCCGCCCAATGGCAGCGCTCCCTGCCGCCCCGCCCGGCCAATGGCGGCGCGCCGCCGCGCCCCGCCCCCGGAGCCGGCCAATCACCGCGCGCCGCTCCCACCCCGCCCCCGCCCGCCGCCAATCAGCGCGCGCGGGTCGCCCACGCCTCCCGCGGAGCCACGCCCCCCCCCTTGACCGACAATAAACCCGGCTGCTCGTTTGCATAACGGACACGCCCCCTCTGGGGTTGGCCAATGGGAGCGCGGCGCGGCGCGGGGGGCGGGGCCGAGGCACGTGCGGGGGCGGGGCCACGCCCGGGGGGGGGCGGGAGCCCCGAAAGGGCCAAAAATGGCCCAAAAATGGCCAAAAATGGCACAAAAATGGCCCAAAAATGGCACAAAAATGGCACAAAAATGGCCAAAAATGGCACAAAAATGGCCAAAAATGGCCAAAAATGGCCAAAAATGGCACAAAAATGGCCCAAAAATGGCACAAAAATGGCACAAAAATGGCCAAAAATGGCCAAAAATGGCCAAAAATGGCACAAAAATGGGCCCAAAAATGGCACAAAAATGGCACAAAAATGGCCAAAAATGGCCAAAAATGGCCCAAAAATGGCCCCGAAATTACCGAAATATCCCCGAAATAGCCCCGAAATCTGAGACCCCAAAGTGCCCGGAATTCGCTAAATCCCCCCAAAATCCAAAAATCCTCAAATTTCCCCCAAAATTCCCAAAATTGCTCCCAAATCCAGGGACCCCCAGAATGCCCCAAATGCCCCCAAAACATCCCCGGGATTCCCAAAATTCCCCAAATCCACAGAATCCTTGGAATCCCCAAAATGCTCGAAGTCACAAAAATCTGCTAAAAATCCCCGGAATTCCCAAAAATCTCCAAATCCCCCCCGAAATCCTCGAAATTCTGAAAATCCCCCAAAATCCCCCAAAAATCCCACAAAAATCCCCCAAAATCCGGGGACCCCCGGAACCCCCGAAATTTGGGCACCAAAATTCCCCGAAATCCCCCCAAATTCCCGGGTCCCCCCGGGGGTCTCAGGGGCTGCCCCCGCCCCTCCCCCCCCCCGTTTTTGGGGTTCCCCTCCCCCCGCCCCTCCCCCCCCCCGGGGTTTTTGGGGGTTCCCCTCCCCCCCGCCCCTCCCCCCCCCGGGGTTTTTGGGGTTCCCGCCCGTCCGTGGGTGGGGGGAGGGGCGCGCGGCGCTTCCCACGGCGGGGGGAGGGGCGGGCGCGGCCCCGAGAGAAACCCGGGACAGGAACGGGACAGGAACCGGGGACAGGAACGGGATAAAACCGGGACCGGGATTGGGTCAGAACCGGGACCGGAACCGGGATAAAACCGGGATAAAACCGGGATAAAACCGGGATTGGGATGGGGTCAGAACCGGGCCGGGATCAGGATCGGGACCGGGGGTCGGGACAAGAACCGGGACAAGAACCGGGCCGAGATTGGGGTCGGGATTGGGACGGGACCGGGGCAGAACCGGCACCGGGATCGGCACTGGGAGCAGGATTGGAACCGGGACCGGGGCAGGAACCGGGCTGGGATCGGGAGCGGGATCGGGGTCGGGGTCAGGACCGGGGCAGGAACCGGGACTGGGCTGAGGTCGGGACCGGGACCGGGCTGGGATCGGAACCGGGGCCGGAACCGGGACTGGAACTGGAACCGGGCCGGGATCAGGACACGGATCTGGACCGGGATCGGGACATGGAGCGGGACCAGGATCGGGATCGGGATCGGGACCAGAACCGGGACCAGAACCGGGACACGGATCTGGAGCGGGACCAGGATCGGGATCGGGACCAGGACCGGGACCGGGACCAGGACCAGAACCGGAACCGGGACACGGATCTGGAGCGGGGACCAGGATCGGGATCGGGACCAGGACCGGGACCAGAACCGGGACACGGATCTGGAGCGGGACCAGGACCGGGGACCGGGACCGGGACCCAGGACCAGGATCGGGACCGGGATCAGGACCGGGACCGGGACCGGGACCAGGACCAGGATCAGGACCAGGACCAGGACCGGGACCGGGACCGGGACCGGGACCAGAACCGGGCCCGGCACCGGGAGCTGTGTCCCAGCCCGGAGCGGCCCCGGGCCCGGCCCGGCCCCACGCGCTGGGGGATCTGCTCGGCCGGGGCCATCAGCCACGACTTCGTGCTGGCCCTGGGGACCCTGCCCCGCTCCGAGCACACGGTGACCCCAAAACCCCCCCGGGACCCCCCAAAAACCCCCCGGGACCCCAAAAACCCCCCGGGACCCCCCAAAAACCCCCCCGGGACCCCAAAACCCCCCCCGGGACCCCCCAAAAACGCCCCGACACCCCCCCCAAAATCACTGCAACCCAAAAAATCCCCCCGGGACCCCCAAATCCTACCCGGATCCCCCCAAAAATCGCCCCCAAATTCCCCCCGGGAGCCTCAAAATCCCACCCAGGAACCCCAAAATCCCCCCCGGGACCCCCCAGAATCACAGGGACCCCAAAATCCCCCCGGGACCCCCAAAATCGCCCCCAAATTCCCCCCGGGAGACTCAAATTCCACCCAGGAACCCCAAAACCCTCAGGGGACCCCCAAAATCCACCCGGGACCCCCCCCCCACAAACTCCCGGGACCCCCAAAATCACAGCGACCCCAAAATCCCCCCGGGACCCCCCCAAAATCCACCCGGGACCCCCCCCAACAACTCCCGGGACCCCCCAAGAATCACAGGGACCCCCCAAAATCCCCCCGGGAGCCCCCAAACCCCTTGGCACAGCCCCAAAATCCGTGGGATGCCCCAAAGCCCGGGCGTGTCCCCAAAACCGGGGCGTGTCCCCAAAATCCCGGGCGTGTCCCCAAAACCGCGGGGGATTTTTGTGGGTTCCCCGGGAGGGATTTTGGGGTTTCTCCGGTGGTTTTGGGATTTCTCCAGGGATTTTGGGGTCCCCTGGATGGGATTTTGGGGTTTTTAGGGGGGAGATTTCGGGGTCCCCCCGGCATTTTGGGGTTTCCTGGGGAGGATTTTGGGGTTTTTGGGGGGGATTTTGGGGTGGCTTTGGGGATTTTGGGGTTTTTTGGGGGGGGGGGATTTCGGGATCCCCCCGGGGATTTTGGGGTTTCCCCGGGTGGAATTTTGGGGTCCCCTGGATGGGATTTTGGGGGATTTTTGGGGGGAGATTTTGGGGTTTTTTGGAGGGGAGATTTCGGGGTCCCCCCTGGATTTGGGGATTTTTTGGGGGGGGATTTTGGGAAGGCTTTGGGGATTTTGGGGTTTTTGTGGGAGTTTTTGGGGGAGGGCATTTCGGGATCCCCCGGGGATTTGGGGTTTTCCCGGGTGGGATTTGGGGGTTTTTAGGGGGGATTTTGGGGTTTTTTTTCGGGGGGGGATTTTGGGGGTGGCTTTGGGGATTTTGGGTTTTTCGAGGTCCCCCCGGGATTTCGGGGTCCCCCTGGATTTGGGGTTTCCTGGGTGGGATTTTGGGTTTTTTTGGGGCGGATTTCGGGGTTTTTGGGTAGGATTTCGGGGTTTTTGGGGGGCATTTCGGGGTTTTTGGGGGGGATTTCGGGGTTTTGGGGAGGGATTTCGGGTTTTTTTTGGGGGGATTTCAGGGTTTTGGGGAGGGATTTCGGGGTTTTGGGGGGGATTTCAGGGTTTTGGGGGGGATTTCGGGGTTTTGGGGGGGGATTTCGGGGGTTTTTGGGGGGGGATTTCGGGGTTTTGGGGGCGGATTTCGGGGTTTTTTGGGGCGGATTTCGGGGTTTTCGGGGAGGGATTTCGGGGTTTTTGGGGCGGATTTCGGGGTTTTGGGGGCGGATTTCGGGGTTTTTTGGGGGCGGATTTCGGGGGTTTTTGGGGGGGGATTTCGGGGGTCCCCCCGGATTTGGGGTTTCCTGGGTGGGATTTTGGGTTTTTTTTGGGGCGGATTTCGGGGTTTTTGGGTAGGATTTCGGGGTTTTTTTGGGTAGGATTTCGGGGTTTTTGGGGGGGATTTCGGGGTTTTGGGGAGGGATTTCGGGGTTTTTTGGGGGGATTTCAGGGTTTTGGGGGGGATTTCGGGGTTTTGGGGAGGGATTTCGGGGTTTTTGGGGCGGATTTCGGGGTTTTTGGGGGGGATTTCGGGGTTTTGGGGGCGGATTTCGGGGTTTTGGGGGGGATTTCGGGGGTTTTGGGGCGGATTTCGGGGTTTTTGGGTAGGATTTCGGGGTTTTTGGGGGGGATTTCGGGGTTTTCGGGGGGATTTCGGGGTTTTTGGGGGGGATTTCGGGGTTTTTGGGGGGGATTTCGGGGTTTTGGGGGTGGATTTCGGGGTTTTTGGGTAGGATTTCGGGGTTTTTGGGGGGATTTCGGGGTTTTTGGGGGGGATTTCGGGGTTTTTGGGGGGGATTTCGGGGTTTTTGGGGGGGATTTCGGGGTCCCCCCGGGATTTCGGGATCCCCCCCGGATTTTGGGGTCCCCCCTGACCCCCCGGTGACCCCAGGTGGCCGCGGTGGCCGCGCGGGATTTGGGGCGCGCCGAGGCCTTCGCGCGGCGCCTGGGGGTGCCCCGGGCGTAACGGGTCCTACGAGGAGCTGGCCCGGGACCCCGAGCTCGGTCAGACCCCCAAAAACATTTGGGATTTTGGGGTTTTTTTTGGGCGATTTGGGGTTTTTTGGGGGGTATTTGGGTTTTTTTGGGGGAATTCTGTTGGTTTTTTGGAGGGTTATTGGGGTTTTTGGGGTTTTTTTGGGGGGTGTTCGGTGCTCCCCGATGGGGTTTGGGGTATTTGGGGGGATTCTGGGTTTTATTGGGGAGGATTTGGGGTTTTTGGGGGGATTTTGGGGTTTCTGGGGGGAATTCTGGTGGTTTTTTGGGGGTATATTGGGTTTTTTGGTTTTTTCCTGGGGAGTTCGGTGCTCCCCCATGGGGTTTGGGGTTTTTTTTTGGGTGGATTCTGGGTTTTATTGGCAGGGATTTTGGGGGATTTGGGGTTTTTGGGGGGTATTTTGGGTTTTTAGGGGGAATTCTGGTGGTTTTTTGGGGAATATTGGGGGTTTTGGGGTTTTTTTTGGGGAGGTTCAGTGCTCCCCGATGGGGTTTGGGGTTTTTTGGGGGATTTGGGGTTTTTTGGGAAGGATTTGGGGTTTTTTTGGGGGAGGATTTGGGGGTTTTGGGGTTTTTGGAGGGGTTTTTTTTGGGTTTTTTTGGGTGGGGTTTTTTTGGGGGGTCCCTGTGTCATTTTTTGGGGTGCCCCCCGCAGACGTGGTGTACGTGGGCACGGTGAACCGGGGGGGTTTGTGGGGTTTTTATTGGGTTTTATTGGATTTTTATGGGGTTTTATTGTTTTTTATGGTATTTTTACGGGGTTTTTTGGGGGGAATTCGGGGTTTTTTGGGATCGGGGTTTTTTCTGAGGGCGTTTTTGGGGTGCCCCCCGCAGACGTGGTGTACGTGGGCACGGTGAACCCCGCTCACCTGCCCCTTGGGGCTGCTCTTCTGTGGGATTTTAATGGGATTTTTGTGTTTTTTATGGGGGTTTTTATGGGGTTTTTTGGGTTTTTTGGGGTTTTTTGGATCGGGGTTTTTTTTGGGGGGTCCCTGTGTCATTTTTTGGGGTGCCCCCGCAGACGTGGTGTACGTGGGCACGGTGAACCCCGCTCACCTGCCCCTGGGGGCTGCTCTTCTGTGGGGTTTTTATGGGGTTTTATTGGGATTTATTGTTTTTTATGGGATTTTTATGGGGTTTTTTTGGGAGGAATTCGGGGTTTTTTGGGATCGGGGTTTTTTCTGAGGGGGTTTTTTGGGACCGGGTTTTTTCTGAGGGGGTTTTTGGGGTGCCCCCGCAGACGTGGTGTACGTGGGCACGGTGAACCCCGCTCACCTGCCCTTGGGGCTGCTCTTGTGTGGGATTTTAATGGGATTTTTGTGGGTTTTATGGGGTTTTTATGGGGTTTTTTGGGGTTTTTTTGGGTTTTTTGGATCGGGTTTTTTTTGGGGGGTCCCTGTGTCATTTTTTGGGGTGCCCCCCGCAGACGTGGTGTACGGGGGCACGGTGAACCGGGGGGGTTTGTGGGGTTTTTATTGGGTTTTATTGGATTTTTATTGGGATTTATTGTTTTTTATGGTATTTTTACGGGTTTTTGGGGGAATTCGGGGTTTTTTGGGATCGGGGTTTTTTCTGAGGGCGTTTTTGGGGTGCCCCCCGCAGACGTGGTGTACGTGGGCACGGTGAACCCCGCTCACCTGCCCTTGGGGCTGCTCTTCTGTGGGATTTTAATGGGATTTTTGTGTTTTTTATGGGGTTTTTATGGGGTTTTTTGGGTTTATTTGGTGTTTTTTGGATCGGGTTTTTTTTTGGGGGGTCCCTGTGTCATTTTTTGGGGTGCCCCCGCAGACGTGGTGTACGTGGGCACGGTGAACCCCGCTCACCTGCCCTTGGGGCTGCTCCTCTGTGGGATTTTATTGGGTTTTATTGTTTTTTATGGGGTTTTTTGGGGTTTTTATGGGGTTTTTTGGGGGAATTCGGGGTTTTTTGGGACCGGGGTTTTTTCTGAGGGTGTTTTTGGGGTGCCCCCGCAGACGTGGTGTACGTGGGCACGGTGAACCCCGCTCACCTGCCCCTGGGGCTGCTCTTCTGTGGGATTTTAATGGGATTTTTGTGGTTTTTATGGGTTTTTTTGGGTTTTTTATGGGATTTTTATGGGGTTTTTGGGGTTTTTTGGGGTTTTTTGGATCGGGGTTTTTTTTGGGGGGTCCCTGTGTCATTTTTTGGGGTGCCCCCGCAGACGTGGTGTACGTGGGCACGGTGAACCCCGCTCACCTGCCCCTGGGGCTGCTCTTCCTGCGCCGCGGCCGCCCGGTGCTGATGGAGAAGCCGATGGCGCTCGGGGGCCCGCGAGGTCGCGCAGCTCGTGGGGACGGCGCAGGAGAAAGGGGTGTTCCTCATGGAGGTGGGACCCCCCAGTGACCCCCAGTATCCCCCAGTGCCCCCCCAGTAACTCCCAGTATAACCAGTGCCCCATTCCCAGTGCTCCCAGTGCTCCCAGTGCCCCGTTCCCAGCTCGTGGGGACGGCGCGGGACAAGGGGGTCTTCCTCATGGAGGTGGGACCCCCCCAGTGACCCCCAGTATCCCCCAGTGCCCTCCCAGTATCCCCCAGTATCCCCATTTCCAGTATCCCCAGTCCCTCCCAGTCCATCCCAGTCCATCCCAGTGACTCCCAGTACCCCCAGTCTGTTTTTCCACAGGGTTTCCGGACCCGTTTTTTTCCCGCCCCAATCTCTCTCCCAGTATTCCCAGTCCCTCCCAGTCCATCCCAGTACCCCCATTACTCCCAGTATCCCATTATCCCCATTCCCAGTGCTTCCAGTACCCCCCAGTTTCTCTCTCTCTAGGGTTTCTGGATGCGTTTTTTCCTTTCCCAGTGCTCCCAGTGCCCCCAGTATCCCCATTATCGCCCATTCCCAGTGCCCCCAGTACCCCCAGTTTGTCTCTCTCTAGGGTTTCTGGACGCGTTTTTTCCGGCCTGGCGCCGCCTGCGCTCCCTGGCCCATTCCCAGTACCCCCAATATCCCACTCCCAGTCCCTCCCAGTCCATCCCAGTACCCCCATTACCCCCAGTATCCCCATTCCCAGTGCTCCCAGTGCTCCCAGTACCCCCAGTTTCTCTCTCCCAGGGTTTCTGGACGCGTTTTTTCCCGGCCTGGCGCCGCCTGCGCTCGCTGGCCCATTCCCAGTCCCTCCCAGTCCCTCCCAGTCCCTCCCAGTACCCCCAGTATCCCTGTTATCCCCATTCCCAGTGCCCCCAGTCTCTCCCAGTATTCCCAGTGCTCCCAGTATCCCTGTTTTCTCTCTCTCTAGGGTTTCTGGACGCGTTTTTTCCCGGCCTGGCGCCGCCTGCGCTCGCTGGCCCATTCCCAGTACCCCCCAATATCCCATTCCCAGTCCCTCCCAGTCCATCCCAGTATCCCCAATATCCCCATTATCCCCATTCCCAGTGCTCCCAGTACCCCCATTACCCCCAGTAGCCCCATTCCCAGTGCTCCCAGTGCCCCCAGTATCCCCGTTATCCCCATTCCCAGTGCTCCCAGTGCTCCCAGTGCTCCCAGTACCCCATTATCTCTCTCCCCAGGGTTTCTGGACGCGTTTTTTTCCCGGCCTGGCGCCGCCTGCGCTCGCTGGCCGGGGGGGCTCCCTGGGGTCCCCCCTGGTGCTGCGGGGGGCGGCTCGGCTTCGCCCTGGCGGGGGTCCCGCGGCTGCGGCTGCCGGGGCTGGGCGGGGGGGCCCTGCTGGACCTGGGGGGCTACGGGCTGCAGATGGCCACGGCCCTGCTGGGGGGGGGACAGCCCCCCACCCGCCTGACAGCCCACGGCACGTTACATCCTACTGGTATGCACCAAACTGGGGATACTGGGTATACTGGGAATGGGTACTGGGGGGCACTGGGGGGCTACGGGCTGCAGATGGCCACGGCCCTGCTGGGGGGGGGACAGCCCCCCACCCGCCTGACAGCCCACGGCACGTTACATCCTACTGGTATGCACCAAACTGGGGATACTGGGTATACTGGGAATGGGTACTGGGGGGCACTGGGGGGCACTGGGGGGCTACGGGCTGCAGATGGCCACGGCCCTGCTGGGGGGGGGGACAGCCCCCCACCCGCCTGACAGCCCACGGCACCCTGCATCCTACTGGTATGTGCCAAACTGGGGATACTGGGTATACTGGGAATGGGCACTGGGGGGCACTGGGGGGCACTGGGGGGCTACGGGGCTGCAGATGGCCCTGGCCCTGCTGGGGGGGGGGACAGCCCCCCACCCACCTGACAGCCCACGGCACCCTGCACCCTACTGGTACGTGCCAAACTGGGGATACTGGTTATACTGGTTATACTGGGAATGGGGTACTGGGGGCACTGGGGGGGCTACGGGCTGCAGATGGCCACGGCCCTGCTGGGGGGGGGACAGCCCCCTACTCACCTGAGAGCCCACGGCACGTTACATCCTACTGGTAATGACCTAACTGGTTATACTGGTTATACTGGGAATGGGGATAATGGGGATAATGGGGGCACTGGGAATGGGCACTGGGGGGCACTGGGGGGCACTGGGGGGCACTGGGAATGGGCACTGGGGGGCACTGGGGTCTCTCCTCCCCATTTTCCCCCCTTTTCTTCCCCCTCTTGTCTCTTTTCTCTCCCTTTCCCCCTGTTTTCCCCCCCTTATTTTTCCCATTTTTCCCCGTTTCCCCCCATTATTTTTCTTTTTTCCCTTTTTCCCCCATTTTCCCCATTATTTTTCTTTTTCCCGTTTTCCCCCCATTGTTTTTATTTTTCCTCATTATTTTTCCCCGTTTTCCCCGTTATTTTCCCAGTTTTTCCCCAATTATTTCCTATTTTCCCGATTTCCCATGGTTTTCTCCCATTTTCCCCGTTTTTTCCCCATTTTTCCTGATTTCCCCCCATTTTTCCCCCCTTTTCCCCCCCGTTTTCCCCCCACAATTTTTCCCCCATTTTTCCCATTATTTCCCCCGTTTTCTCCGTTTTTCCTGATTTCCTGTGTTTTCCCCCCGTTTTTCCCCCATTATTTCATTTTTCCCGATTTCCCCCGTTTTTCCCCCATAATTTTCCCCCATTTTTCCCCTTTTCCCCCCGTTTTTTCCCCCATTATTTTCCCCCTTTTCCCGATTTCCCCCGTTTTTCCCCCCATTATTTTTCCCGATTTCCCCCATTTTCCCCCATTATTTTCCCCTTTTTTCCCGATTTCCCCCATTTTTCCCCCCATTATTTCCCCCTTTTTCCCGATTTCCCCCCATTTTTTCCCCCATTATTTTCCCCCATTTTCCCGATTTCCCCCGTTTTTTTTCCCCCATTTTTTCCCCTTTTCCCCGATTTCCCCCGTTTTTCCCCCCATTATTTTCCCCCATTTTCCCCGTTTTCCCCCATTTTTCCCCCATTATTTCCCCTTTTTCCCAATTTCCCCCATTTTTCCCCCATTATTTTCCCCTTTTTCCCGATTTCCCCCCGTTTTCCCCCATTATTTCATTTTTCCCGATTTCCCCCGTTTTCCCCCCATTATTTCCCCCTTTTTCCCATTTTCCCCCCATTATTTCATTTTTCCCGATTTCCCCCCGTTTTTCCCCCATTATTTTTCCCCATTATTTCCCCCCTTTTTCCCGTTTTCCCCCCCATTTTCCCCCGTTTTTCCCGATTTCCCCCGTTTTTCCCCCATTTTTCCCCTTTTTCCCGATTTCCCCCCATTTTTCCCCCCATTATTTCCCCCATTTTTCCCAATTTCCCCCCCGTTTCCCCCCGTTATTTTCCCCCTTTTTCCCGATTTCCCCCCGTTTTCCCCCCATTATTTCCCCCCTTTTTCCCGTTTTCCCCCCATTTTTTCCCCCATTTATCCCCTTTTTCCCCGATTCCCCCCCATTTTTCCCCCATTATTTCCCCCTTTTCCCGATTCCCCCCATTTTCCCCCATTATTTTTCCCGTTTTTTCCCGATTTCCCCCGTTTTCCCCCCATTTTCCCCCGTTTTTTCCCGATTTCCCCCCGTTTCCCCCCATTATTTCCCCCTTTTTCCCGTTTTCCCCCATTATTTTTCCCCTTTTTCCCGATTTCCCCCGTTTTCCCCCATTATTTTTCCCCGTTTTTTCCCGATTTCCCCGTTTTCCCCCCATTTTCCCCGTTTTTCCCGATTTCCCCTTTTCCCCCTTTTTTCCCGATTCCCCTTCCCCGTTTTCCCCCATTATTTTCCCGATTTCCCCCGTTTTCCCCCCATTATTTCCCCCTTTTTCCCGTTTTCCCCCATTTTTCCCCTTTTTCCCGATTTCCCCCCGTTTTCCCCCCATTATTTTTCCCCTTTTTTCCCGATTTCCCCGTTTTCCCCCATTATGTTCCCCCTTTTTCCCGTGTTTCCCCCCATTTTCCCCGTTTTTCCCGATTTCCCCCGTTTTCCCCCATTATTTTCCCAATTTCCCCCCCATTATTTTTCCCCGTTTTTCCCGATTTCCCCCGTTTCCCCCCATTTTCCCCGTTTTTCCCGATTTCCCCGGTTTCCGCCCCGTTCCAGGCGTGGACGAGTCGGTGTCGGTGTCGCTGCAGTTCCCCGGGGGGGGCCTGGCCTCGCTGCTCTTCTCCATGGCCGCGGAGCTGCCGGGGGGGGCGGCGCTGGGGGGGGGCCGCGCGGCTGGGCCGAGGTGACCCGATTTGGGGCAAAAACCCGCGATTTTGGTTAAAAACTGCAATTTGGGGGGGAAAAAAACAGGATCTGGGGGGGAAACAGCGGGTTGGGGGGGGGAAATGGGATTTGGGGGGGAAAACGGGACTGGGGGGGGCCGCGCGGCTGGGCCGAGATGACACCGCTTTGGGGCAAAAAAACCGGGATTTTGGTTAAAAAACCGGATTTTGGTTAAAAATACGGGATTTGGGGGGAAAAAAAAACAGGATTTGGGGGGGAAAAACGGGATTTGGTTAAAAACCTGGGGTTTGGGGGGGGAAACGGGACAGGGGGGGGCCGCGCGGCTGGGCCGAGGTGACCGGATTTGGGGGGAAAAAAACGGGATTTTGGTTAAAAATACGGAATTTGGGGGGGAAAACCGCGGGGTTTTGGGGTGAATTTTGGGGTTTTGGATTTTCCTGTTTCAGGATTTTTGGAATTCTGGGGTGGTGTTTGTGGTTTTTTGTTTTGTTTTGTTTTGTTTTTTGTTTTGTCGGGGTTTGGGGTTTTCTGGGGCCGGGGTTCGTATTTTGGGAGTTTTGGGGTTTTTTTTGGGGGGTTTCTTGTGGGGTTTTTTGGGGTTTTTTTTGTGGATTTTTGGGGTTTTCGGGACCGGGGGGTTTGTATTTTGGGAGTTTCTGTATTTTGGTTTTTTTTTCTTTTGGGTTTTGATGAGTTTTGGGGTATTTTGGGGTCCAGGTTTCGCATTTTGGGAGTTTTTGGGTTTTTGGGGTTTTTTGGGGGGGTTTTGGGGTTTTCTTTTTGTAATTTTTGGGCGTTTTTTTGGGGGGTTTTTTGGTGGTGTTCTTTTTTTTTGTTTGTTTGTTTGTTTGTTTTTTCTTTATTTTTTTGTTTTGGGTTTTTTTGGGGCATTTTTGGTTTTTTTTAGGTTTTGGGGGTTTTCAGGGTTTTTTAGGTTTTTTTGGTGGTTTTTTTTTTTGGTTTTTGGGGTTTTCAGGGCCGGCCTCCTCCTCCCGGGATATTTCTCATTCCCGTTATTTTTTTTGGGGGGTGTTTTTGGGGTGAGTTCTGGGTTATTTGGGTCTGGGGTCGCCCGACGCCCCCTGCCCCCCGCAGCTGCCCTCGCACATGAACTGCCCCACGGAGCTGCTGTGGGGCGGGCGCCGCGAGAGCTTCCCGCTGCCCCGCCCCCCCGCCCGGCCCCCCAACTTCCCCCACGGCGCGGGGCTGCGCTACGAGGCCCAGCACGTGCGGGAGTGCCTGCTGCAGGGTGAGCTTTGGGGCGAAAAAACGCGGTTTTGGGAAAAAACGGGAATTTGGGGGAAAAAAAAACCATGATTTTGGGGGGAAAAAATGGGGTTTTGGGGCAAAAAATGAGGGGTTTGGGAAAACCGGGGAGGTTTGAGATCCAGCACATGCGGGAGTGCCTGCTGCAGGGTGAGGTTTGGGGCGAAAAACACGGGTTTTGGGAAAAAATGGGGTTTGGGGGGAAAAAATGGGGGTTTTTTGGGGGAAAAAAATGGGGTTTGGGGCAAAAAACGAGGGGTTTGGGAAAAGCCGGGGGGGCTCCGAGGCCCAGCACGTGCGGGAGTGCCTGCTGCAGGGTGAGGTTTGGGGGAGAAAAACACGGGTTTTTGGGAAAAAAAAGGGGTTTTTTGGGGAAAAAAATGGGGTTTTGGGGCAAAAAACTAGGGGTTTGGGAAAACCGGGGAGGTTTGAGATCCAGCACGTGCGGGAGTACCTGCTGCGGGGTGAGGTTTGGGGCGAAAAACACGGGTTTTGGGAAAAAATGGGGTTTGGGGGGGAAAAATTGGGTTTTTTTGGGGAAAAAAATGGGGTTTTGGGGAAAAAACCGAGGGGTTTGGGGGGGAAAATGGGATTTGGGGAAAAAACCCCGGATTTGGGGCAGACCCGCGGGTTTTGGGGTAAATCCTTGGTTTAGGAGTGAAAACCCCCCGGGTCTGGGGGTGAAATGCCCGGAGTTTGGGGTAAAACCTCCCAGTTTTGGGGCAGAATCCCCGTTTTCGGGGTGGAACCCCCCTGGGTTTCGGGCATATCCCCGGATTTTGGGGTGAATCCCCCAGATTTTGGGGTGAATCCCCCAGCTTTGGGGGTAAAACTCCCCAGTTTTGGGGCGCACCCCCGGGTTTTGGGGGGAATCCCCCCCAGTTCCCGGGGTGAACCTCCGGATTTTGGGGTAAAATCCCCCTGGATTTTGGGGTGAATCCCCCGGGATTTTGGGGTGAAATCCCATTTTTGGGGTAAATCCCCTGGATTTTGGGGTGAATCCCCCCGGATTTTGGGGTGAATCCCCCAGGTTTTGGGGTGAAATCCCCAGATCTTGGGGTGAAACCCCGGATTTTGGGGTAAAACCCCCGGATTTTGGGGTAAAACGCCCGGATTTTGGGGTGAAATCCCCCGTTTTTTGGGGTAAAACGCCCGGATTTTGGGGTAAAATCCCCGGATTTTGGGGTAAAACCCCGGATTTTGGGGTGAAATCCCCGTTTTTGGGGTAAAACCCCCGGATTTTGGGGTAAAACCCCGGATTTTGGGGTAAAATCCCCGGATTTTGGGGTAAAACCCCGGATTTTGGGGTGAAACCCCGGATTTTGGGGTAAAACCCCGGATTTTGGGGTAAATCCCCCGATTTTGGGGTAAATCCCCGGATTTTGGGGTCCCCTTTTCCCAGGGCTGACCGAGAGCCCCGAGATGCCGCTGGCCGAGAGCGAGCTCATCGCGCGCCTGCTGGACCAGGCCCGGGCACAGGGTGGGCGTGGGGCCGGCCGGAGCGACCTCTGACCCCGAGTGACCACCGGAGTGACCTCTGACCCCTGAGTGACCACGGGAGTGACCACCGGAGTGACCACCGACCCTGAGTGACCTCTGACCCCGAGTGACCACCAGAGTGACCACTGGAGTGACCACCAACCCTGAGTGACCTCTGACCCTGAATGACCACCAGAGTGACCACTGGAGTGACCTCTGACCCTCTGGAGTGACCACTGGAGTGACCTCTGACCCCTGAGTGACCACTGGAGTGACCGCTGACCCCGAGTGGCCGCGGCAGCTCCGGTGCCGTCCGTGGCTCAATAAAAGCTCTGAAACCTCCCCAAAACACGGCTGGGTCACTCCCAGTTCATCCCAGTATGAACCAGTATAACCCAGTCCATCCCAGTAACACCCAGTCCATCCCAGTAACTCCCAGTCCCTCCCAGTATGAACCAGTATAACCCTGTCCATCCCAGTAACACCCAGTCCATCCCAGTAACTCCCAGTCCCTCCCAGTATGAACCAGTCCATCCCAGTAACACCCAGTCCATCCAGTAACTCCCAGTCCCTCCCAGTATGAACCAGTCCATCCCAGTAACACCCAGTCCATCCCAGTAACTCCCAGTCCCTCCCAGTATGAACCAGTCCATCCCAGTAACACCCAGTCCATCCCAGTATGAACCAGTCCATCCCAGTAACACCCAGTCCATCCCAGTATGAACCAGTCCATCCCAGTAACACCCAGTCCATCCCAGTATGAACCAGTATAACCCTGTCCATCCCAGTAACACCCAGTCCATCCCAGTAACTCCCAGTCCCTCCCAGTATGAACCAGTCCATCCCAGTAACACCCAGTCCATCCCAGTATGAACCAGTCCATCCCAGTAACACCCCAGTCCCTCCCAGTATGAACCAGTATAACCCTGTCCATCCCAGTAACACCCAGTCCATCCCAGTAACTCCCAGTCCCTCCCAGTATGAACCAGTCCATCCCAGTAACACCCAGTCCATCCCAGTAACACCCAGTCCCTCCCAGTGCATCCCAGTAACACCCAGACACTCCCAGTCTGTCCCAGTAAGAAACCAGTCCATCCCAGTTTGGTTTATCAGAGCAGCAGCCCATGAACAGCGCTGCTCTCTGCTCCCAGTGACTCCCATATGAACCAGTGACTCCCAGTGACTCCCAGTATAACCCAGCCCATCCCAGTAACACCCAGTCCCTCCCAGTCCATCCCAGTGTGTCCCAGTAACACCCAGACACTCCCAGTTCATTCCAGTCCCTCCCAGTATGAACCAGTCCCTGCCAGTATAACCCAGTTTGAACCAGTCACTCCCAGCCTGTCCCAGTAAGAACCAGCCTGTCCCAGTGTGTCCCAGTAAGAACCAGTACACCCCAGTTTGTCCCAGTTTGGTTTATCAGAGGAGCAGCCCGTGCTGGCGCAGCACAGCCGTGAAACGGCGCCGCTCTGTGCTCCCAGTCCATCCCAGTATGAACCAGTGACTCCCAGTATAACCCAGTATGACCCAGCCTGTCCCGGTCTGTCCCAGTAAGAACCAGTACAGCCCAGTTTGTCCCAGTTAGGTTTATTAGTTAGAGGAGCAGCCCGTGCTGGCGCAGCACGGCCGTGAACGGCGCCGTTTTCTTCTCCGCGTTGCGCTCGGCGCGGCGCCGCAGGCTCTGGAACGGGGAGAAAAAACGGGGAAATTGGGAAAAACGGGATAAGAAACGGGGAAATTGGGAAAAACGGGGAAAAACAATGGAGGAAAAGGGGGGAAAATGGGAAAGGGGGGAGAAAAATGGGAGAATTGGGAAAAACGGGGAAAAAACAATGGGAGAATTGGTAAAAATGGGGGAAAACAACGGGGAAAAAAACGGGGAAATTGGGAAAAATGGGATAAGAAACGGGGAAATTGGGAAAAACGGGGAAAAACATGGGAAAGAACGGGGAAAAAACAATGGGAGAATTGGGAAAAATGGGGAAAAATATGGGGAAAAAAAAATGGGAGAATTGGGAAAAATGGGGAAAAAATGTGGCAAGAAACCGGAGAATTGAGAAAAACGGGGAAAAAAAATGGGAGAATTGGGAAAAAAGGGGAAAAAAACAATGGGAAAATTGGGGGGTAAACAATGGAAAAAGAACAGAGAAATTGGGAAAAACGGGGGAAAAAATGGGGGGAAAATGGGAAAATTGGGAGAAGGGAGGGAAAAATGGGAGAATTGGGAAAAATGGGGAAAAAAAGAAGGGAATTGGGAAAAAGGGGGAAAACAAATTTGGGGAAAAGGGGGAAAACAATGGGGGGAAAATGGGGGAAAAAGGGGGAAATACAAGGAAAAAACCCGGAAAAAAGATTTGCCAATTTTGTTTTTTTTCCCGATTTTGGGGTTTTTTGCCCCGTTTTCCTCACCATCATCTTCCTCTTCTTGCTGTAGCGCAGCTTGGCCTTCTCCTTCCTCTTCTCCTCCAGGGCCTCGGTGACGTCCCGGTACTTCCAGCCCACCTCGTGGGCCAGGCGGCCCAGCACGGCAAACTGGGAGCACTGGGAGCTCAGAACAGCCCAAAAACCCCAAAAACAGCCCCAAAACACCCCAAAAAACCCAAAACAGCCCAAAACCACCTAAAAACTGCCCAAAACCAGCCCAAAACCTCACAGAATTCACCCAAATCCACCTCGTGGGCCAGGCGGCCCAGCACGGCAAACTGGGAGCACTGGAGCTCAGAAACCCAAAAAACCCCCAAAACGGCCCCAAAAAACCCCAAATCCCACAGAATTCCCCTAAAACCCCATAAATTCCCCTAAAAAAAACCCCACAAATCCCATAAATTCCCCTGAAACTCCGTAAGTTCCTCTAAAACCCCCTCAAATCCCATAAACCACCTAAAAAAACTCCACATAAAATCCCCTTAAAATCCCCTAAAATCCCCAAAACCCACTAAAAAACCCCCCAAAATCCCCTAAATCCCCCCAAACCCCCATAAAATCCCATAAAACCCCTAAACTCCTCATAAAATACCTTTAAAATCCCCAAAAACCCCCTAAAAAAACCCCACAAATCCCCCCAAACCCCCCTAAAGTCCCTAAAAACCCAAAAACCCCGTAAGTTCCCCTAAAACCCCACAAACTCCTAAAAAACCCCTCATAAAATCCCCTTAAAACCCCATAAAATTCCCAAAAATCCTCTAAAATCCCCCCTAAATCCCCTAAAAAACCCTAAAACTCCCCCAAAACCCCATAAATTCCCCTAAACCCCATAAATTCCCCTAAACCCCATAAATTCCCCTAAACCCCATAAAATGCCCTAAAAAATCCCACAAATTCCCAAAAAAACCCCTCATAAAATCCCCTTAAAACCCCATAAAATCCCCCAAAAATCCTCTAAAATCCTCCCTAAAAAACCCTAAAACTCCCCCAAAACCCCATAAATTCCCCCAAACCCCATAAATTCCCCTAAAACCCCCCAAAAACCCCAAAACCCCTCACCTTGCGCGTGGGTTTCAGGCGGATGATTTTCAGCGCCGCCGGCACCACCATGCGCTTCCGCTGGAACGTTCCGGAATTTGGGAATTTGGGAATTTGGGGTTTTTTGGGTTTTTTTTAGGGGGGGAATGGGATTTTTAAGGGTTTTTATGGGATTTTGGTGGGAGGTACAGAATGGGATGGGAGTTAAATCAGATTTTAGGGGGATTTAATGAGACTTTGAAAGAATTAAATGAGGTTTGAGGGGAATTAAATCAGATTTTAAGGGGATTTAATCAGATTTTGGGGGAATTTGGTCAGATTTTAGGGGGATTTAATCAGATTTTAGGGGATTTTAATCCGATTTTAGGGGAATTAAATCAGATTTTAAGGGGATTTAATCAGATTTTAGGAGATTTTAATCAGATTTTAGGGGAATTTGGTCAGATTTTAGGGGGATTTAATCAGGTTTTGGGGGAATTTAATCAGGTTTTAGGACAATTTAATCAGGTTTTAGGAAAATTTAATCAGGTTTTAGGACAATTTAATCAGGTTTTAAGACAATACAATCAGACTTTAGGGGAATTTAATCAAATTTTAGAGGAATTTGATTGGATTTCAGGGAATTTGATCAATTTTCGGTGAATTTGATAACGTTTTAGGACAATTTAATCAGATTTTAGAGGAATTTAACCAATTTTCGGTGAATTTAGCCCGTTTTGGGCTCCGTGGTGTCTCAGTTTTGGGTTTTTCTCAGCAGCAATCAAACAATGTAGGTACAGTGACATCATCGACACCACTTTGGGGGGATTTGGGGGAATTTGGGGAAATTTGGGGGGAATTTGGGGAAATTTGGGTGAATTTGGGGGGAATTTGGGGGATTTTGGGGAAATTTGGGTGAATTTGGGGGTTTTGGGAAGGGATTTTGGGGTAAATCAGGGGGATTTTGGGAGGGGATTTTTGGGGTGAATTTGAGGGGTTTTGGGGGTGGGATTTGGGGTGAATTTGAGGGGTTTTGGGGGTGGGATTTGGGGTGAATTTGAGGGGTTTTGGGGGTGGGATTTGGGGTGAACCGGGGATTTTGAGCAGGGGATTTTTGGGGTGGATTTGGGGTATTTTGGGGAGGAAATTTTTGGAGTAAATCTGAAGGATTTGGGGTGAATTTGGGGGATTTTGTGAGGGGATTTTGGGTGGACTTTGGGGGGTTTGAGAAAGGGATGAGGGGTGAATTTGGAGAATTTTGAGAGGAGATTTTTGGGGTGAATCAGGGGTTTTTTGGGGAGGGATTTTGGGGTAAATCAGGGGGGTTTTGGGGAGGGGTTTTGGGGTGAATTTGGGGAAGGATTTTGGGGTGAATCAGGGGTTTTTGGGGAGGGATTCTGGGGTGAATCCAGGGGGTTTGGGGAGGGGATTTTGGGGTGAATCCGGGGTGGTTTTGGGGAGGGGTTTTGGGAAGGATTTTGGGGTGAATCCGGGGTTTTGGGAGGGGATTTTGGGGTGAATCTGGGGGGTTTTGGGAGGGGGATTTTGGGGTGAATCCAGGGGTTTTTGGGGAGGGGATTTTGGGGTGAATCCGGGGGTTTTGGGAGGGGATTTTTGGGGTGAATCCAGGGGGTTTTGGGAGGGGATTTTGGGAAGGGATTTTGGGGTGAATCTGGGGAGTTTTGGGAGGGGATTTTGGGGGTGAATCCGGGGGGTTTTGGGGAAGGATTTTGGGGTGAATCCGGGGGGGTTTTGGGAGGGATTTTTGGGATAATTCAGGGGGGTTTTGGGAAGGGATTTTGGGCAGGGACTTTGGGGTGAATCCGGGGGGTTTTGGGGCCCCACCTTGTCGTAGGGAGGGGGGATCCCATCGAACACCTTGAGCCGCTCCAGCGCCGCCTGGCCCCGCTTGGTCTTGTGGGGCAGCATGCCTGGGTTTGGGGTGAAAAAGAGGGATTTTGGGTCAAACAGGGGGGTTTGGGGTGAAACACGGGGATTTTGGGGTGAAACATAAGATTTGGATCAAACACGGGGATTTTGGGGTGAAACATGCCTGGGGTTGGGGTGAAACACGGGGATTTTGGGGTGAAACATGAGATTTTGGGTCAAACAGGGGGATTTTGGGGTTAAACAGGGCGATTTTGGGGTTTTTGGAGTGAAACAGAGGGGTTTGGGGAAATTCTGGGGATTTTGGGGGAGTTTGGGAGGATTTTGGGGATTTTAGAGGAGAGTTTGGGATTTAGGAGGGGGTTTGGGCATTTCGGTGGTTTTTGGGGATTTTAGGAAGGGATTTTGGGGTTTTTGTGGATTTTGGGTGTTCTGAGGGAGGTTTTGGGGTATTTTTGTGTTTTTGGGTGTTCTGAGGGAGGTTTTTGGGTATTTTTGGTTTTTTTTGTGGATTTTGGGTGTTCTGAGGGAGGTTTTTGTGTATTTTTGTTTTTTTTTGTGGATTTTGGGTGTTCTGAGGGAGGTTTTTTGGGTATTTTTGGTTTTTTTGTGGATTTTGGGTGTTCTGTGGGAGGTTTTTGGGTATTTTTGTTTTTTTTGTGGATTTTGGTGTGTTCTGAGGGAGGTTTTTGGGTATTTTTGGTGGATTTTGGGTGTTCTGAGGGAGGTTTTTGGGTATTTTTGGGGTTTTTTTGTGGATTTTGGGTATTCTGTAGGAGGTTTTTGGGTATTTTTGGTTTTTTTGTGGATTTTGGGTGTTCTGAGGGAGGTTTTGGGTATTTTTGGTTTTTTTGTGGATTTTGGGTGTTCTGAGGGAGGTTTTTGGGTATTTTTGGGTTTTTTTGTGGATTTTGGGTATTCTGAGGGAGGTTTTTGGGTATTTTTGGTTTTTTTGTGGATTTTGGGTGTTCTGAGGGAGGTTTTGGGTATTTTTGGTTTTTTTGTGGATTTTGGGTGTTCTGAGGGAGGTTTTTGGGTATTTTTGGTGGATTTTGGGTGTTCTGAGGGAGGTTTTTGGGTATTTTTGGGGGTTTTTTTGTGGATTTTGGGTATTCTGTAGGAGGTTTTTGGGTATTTTTGGTTTTTTTGTGGATTTTGGGTGTTCTGAGGGAGGTTTTGGGTATTTTTGGTTTTTTTGTGGATTTTGGGTGTTCTGAGGGAGGTTTTTGGGTATTTTTGGAGATTTTGAGCAAGGATTTCAGGGTTTTTGTGGATTTTGGGTGTTCTGAGGCAGTTTTTTTGGTTTTTTTGGGGTTCTGACCTCGGACCGTGCGCCAGAAGATTCGGCTGGGGGCTCGGAAGTGGAAGGGACCCCGCGAGGGGTTGGTGTTCATCCTCTTCCTCAGGAAGGCCAGGAACTTCACTGCGGGGAACGGGGCGCAAAAACATCAAAAACGGAGCACAAACATCAAAAATGGGGCAAAAGTGATCAAAAATGGGGCAGAATCCACCAAAAATGGGGAGAATTCCTCAAGAATGGGACAGAATCCCTCAGAAATGGGGCACAAATCCAGTAAAAATGGGACAGAACCCCTCAGGAAGGGATTTGGGAACCTCCAGGGATGGGAAAGTGCCCAAATCCCCCAGAGCAGGAGGGGCTGGGGCTGCAGCGAGAGCCCAGGACCTCCTGGAACTTTCCCACAACTCAAACCCACTGGAATCGCCCCCAAAATCCAGGGTTTTTCCCCCCAAAATCTGGGATTTTCTCCCCCAAAACCTGGGACTTCCCCCCCCCCAAAATCCGGGATCTCCCCCAGAAATTTGGGATTTCTTCCCAAAACCCAGGATCTGCCCCCAAAATCCAGGATTTCCCTCCCCAAAACCTGGGATTTCCCCCCAAAATCTGGGACTTCCCTTCTTAAATTTAGAATTTCCCCCCAAATCCGGGTTTCCCCACCCAAAACCCAGGATTTACCACCCTTAAAACCTGGGATTTTTCCCCCCAAAACCCCGGGATTTCCCTCCCAGCTCTGGAACTGGACCTGAACCCAGGCTTCCCCCCAACCCGGCGCCCTCCGCTCACGTTTGTTCCTGTAGAAGTTGCCGGAGATGTTGATGCCCTCGCAGCGAACGACGACCACGCGGCGCCCTGCGACACGCCGGCCCCGTCACGCCCCATTCAATCCCTTTTCCCCCCGCTTCTCCCCGTTTTTCTCCATTTTCCCCCCCGTTTTAATCCCATCTTTCCCGTTTTCCCCCCATTTTAATTCCATTTTTCCCCCTTTTAATCCCGTTTCCCCCCCATTTTAATCCTGTTTTTCCCCCTTTTATCCCTATTTTTCCCATTATTTCCCCGGTTTCCCCCCATTTTCCTGGTTTTCCCCATTTTTCCTGGTTTTCCCCCCATTTAATCCGTTTCTCCCCCTTTTAATCCACTTTTCCCCTCGTTTTCCCCTATTTTAACCCCGATTTTCCCCAGTTTTCCCCCATTTTTAATACCATTAGTCCCCATTTAATCCTTTTTCCCCCCATTTTTTCTCCATTACCTCGTTTTTCCCCCCATTTTAATCCGTTTTTCCCCATTTTCCCCTGGTTTTTCCCCATTTCAATCCCATTTCCCCATTTAATCCCGCTTCCCCCTATTTTAATCCAGTTTTTCCCAGTTTTAATCCCGTTTTTCCCAGTTTTTCCCCATTTTAATCCGATCTTCCCCATTTTTCCTGTTTTTTGCCCCGTTTTCCCCCTTTTATCCAGTTTTCCCCCGTTTTTCACATGTTTTCCCCTATTTTTATCCTGATTTTTCCCCATTTTAGTCCAAATTCTCCCCATTATTCCCCCTTTTAATCCACATTTTCCCTGTTATTCCAGTTTTCCCCCCATTTTAATCCAGATTTTCCCGTTTTTTTCCCCCCTTTATCCCAATTTTTCTCCACTATTCCAGTTTCCCCCCCGTTTAATCCCATTTCCCCCTATTTTAATCCAGTTTTTTTCCATTTTAATCCTGTTTTTCCCCCCTTTTAATCCCGTTTTCACCACCTTAATCCCGTTTTTTCCCCTTTTATCCCGTTTTCCCCTTTCTATCCATTTTTTCCTATGTTTTTTCCCATTTTAATCCCTATTTCCCCCCATTTTAATCCTAGTTTTTCCCCATTTTAATCCTGTTTTCCCTACTTTAATCCCATTTCCCCCCATTTTAATCCCATTTTCCCCCCATTTTAATCCAAATTTTCCCCCATTATTCCTGTTTTCCCCCATTTTAATCCCGACTTTCCCAGTTTCTCCCCTTTTCCCCAGTTTTTTTCCCCGTTATTTTTGGTTCTCCCCCATTTTAATCCTGTTTTCACCCCTTTTAATCCCATTTCCCCCCCCTTTTAGCCTGTTTTTTCCCATTTTGCCTGTTTTTTCCCCATTTTCCCATTTTTTTCCCCGTTATTCTTGGTTCTCCCCCATTTTAATCCTGTTTCCCCCCTTTTAATCCCATTTCCCCCCCCTTTTAGCCTGTTTTTTTCCCATTTTTCCCCCATTTCCCCCCTCTTATCCCAGTTTTTCACCGTTTTTGCTGGTTTTTGCCCCGTTTTCCCCGCGCTCAGCTGGTAGTGCATGTGGCTCCTCTCATGGTCGTTAAACTCGAGGGCCGACAGCGGCTCATCACCGCGCGGGGCCGGGCTTTGATCCTGGTTCAATCCCAGTTTATTCCGGTTCAATCCGGGTTTATTCCTGGTATTTAATACCGGTTTGATCCTGGTATTTAATCCCGATATTCCTGGTTCAATCCCAGTTTATCCCGGTTTTTATTCCTGGTTCAATTCCAGTTTATTCCAGTTTAATCCCGGGGTTCAATCCTGGTTTAATCCCAGTATTTAATCCTGGCTCATTCCTGGTTCAAATCCCGGTTCATTCCCAGTTCAATCCGGTATTTAATCCCAGTTTATTCCAGTTTAATCCCGGGGTTTATTTCCGGTTCAATTCTGGTATTTATCCCCAGTTTAATCCCGGTTCAATCCCAGTTTATTCCAGTTTAATCCCGGGGTTTAATCCTGGTTTAATCCCGGGGTTTAATCCTGGTTCATTCCTGGTATTTATTCCTGGTTTATTCCCAGTTCAACCTCAGTTTATTCCGCTTTAATCCTGGGGTTTAATCCCGGTTCAATCCCGGTTTATTCCTGGTTCCATCCCAGTCCAATCCTGGCATTTAATCCCAGTATTCCTGCTCCAATCCCAGTTTATTCCCGGTATTAATCCCAATTTAATCTCAGTATTTAATTCCGGTTCAATCCCAGTCCAAATACTGGTACTTAATCCCAGTATTCCTGGTATTTAATCCTGGTTTATTCCTGGTATTTAATCCTGGTTTATTCCTGGTATTTAATCCTGGTTTATTCCCAGTATTTAATCCTGGTTTACTCCCTGTTCAATCCCGGTTTATTCTGGTTTAATTCCAGGGTTTACTCCCGTATTCCCAGTTTTTATCCCCGGTTTATTCCTGGTATTTAATCCCAGTTCAACCCCAGTTCATTCTGGTTTATTCCCAATATTTATTCCTGGTTCAATCATGGTTTATTCCCGGTATTTATCCCGGTTTACCCCGGTATTTATCCCGTTATTTATCCCAGTTCAATCCCGGTTTACCCCCGGTATTTATCCCGTTATTTATCCCCAGTTCAATCCCGGTTTACCCCCGGTATTTATCCCGGTATTTATCCCCAGTTCAATCCCGGTTTACCCCGGTATTTATCCCGGTATTTATCCCGGTTCATTCCCAGTTTACCCCCGGTATTTATCCCGGTATTTATCCCGGTATTTATCCCGGTATTTATCCCCAGTTCAATCCCGGTTTATTCCCAGTTCAATCCCGGTTTATCCCGGTATTTATCCCGGTATTTATCCCGGTATTTATCCCCAGTTCAATCCCGGTTTATTCCCAGTTCAATCCCGGTTTATCCCGGTATTTATCCCGGTTTATCCCGGTTCATCCCGGTATTTATCCCGGTTCATCCGGTATTTATCCCGGTATTTATCCCGGTATTTATCCCGGTATTTATCCCGGTATTTATCCCGGTTTATCCCGGTATTTATCCCGGTATTTCCCCGTCACTCACTCACCCAGCAGCACCTGCTTGGCCACGATGGCCGCCATTAATCCCGGTTTATTCCCGGTTCATCCCGGTATTTATCCCGGTTTACCCCCGGTATTTATCCCGGTATTTATCCCGGTTCATCCCGGTATTTATCCCGGTATTTATCCCGGTATTTATCCCGTTATTTCACCCCTGTCACTCACTCACCCAGCAGCACCTGCTTGGCCACGATGGCCGCCAGCCGCCCCAGGAGGTGCCCGCGGCCGTCGATCACCAGAACCTGCGGCACCGGGAGAGAGAGAGAGCGAGCCCCGGTCAGCACCGGGATTTACCGGGATTTACCGGGATTTACCGGGAGCCACCGGGACCGGGCCTCACGGTGAGCAAACCCGCGCCCTCACCGGGACCGGTGCCAGAACCAATCCCGGGGCTCAGCGGCACCGGGACAGCCCCCAGCCCTCCCGGGCCCGCTCCCAGCCCTCACCGGGGCCGGTACCGGGACCAGGCCTCACCATGCCCGGGCCCCGCGCCCACGCCGCTCCACGCGGCCGCGCCCCGCGCTCCCCCCGCGGCTCCCCGGCTGCCCCGCTCCCTCCCCGCTCCCTCCCGGGCCCCGGTTCTGCCCGGTTCTGCCCGGTTCCGCCCCGTTTTCGCCCCGTTTTTCGCCCCGCTCCCCCCCGGGCCGCACCCGCGGCTCCGCCATCGCCGCCGCGCGCGCCGCAAAGAGGCCCCGCCCCCGCGCGCCGCGGGGTGGCCGCTTCCGCCGGGGGAGGGCGGAAGTGGCGTCAGCACGGGAGGGACCATTGGGGAGGGAAGGGGGGGGTGGGGTTTCCCACCCGCGTGTGGGGGAATGGCAGGGCCCGGGGCCCCAGTACATCCCAGTGACTCCCAGTACATGCCAGTGACCGTCCCAGTGCCCCCCAGTACATCCCAGTAACCCCCAGTACATGCCAGTGACCGTCCCAGTTGCCCCCCAGTACATCCCAGTAACCCCCAGTACATGCCAGTGACCCTCCCAGTGCCCCCCAGTACATCCAGTGACTCCCAGTACATGCCAGTGACCCTCCCAGTGCCCCCCAGTACATCCCAGTAACCCCCAGTACATGCCAAGTGACCCTCCCAGTGCCCCCCAGTACATCCCAGTAACCCCCAGTACATGCCAGTGACCCTCCCAGTGCCCCCCAGTACATCCCAGTAACTCCCAGTTCCTGCCAGTGACCCTCCCAGTGCTCCCAGTGCCCCCCAGTACATCCCAGTAACCCCCAGTACATGCCAGTGACCCTCCCAGTGCCCCCCAGTGCATCCCAGTTCATCCCAGTAACCCTCAGTGACCCCCCAGTTCATCCCAGTTCAACCCAGTAACCTCCAGTTCATCCCAGTGACACCCCCGGGGCTGCCAGTTCATCCCAGTAACGCCCCCAGTGCTCCCAGTTCGTCCCAGTTCGTCCCAGTAACATCCCCAGGGCTCCCAGTGACCCCCCCCCAGTGCATCCCAGTGACCCCCAGTAACTCCCAGTGCCCCCAGTCCCCCCCCCCAATCCCCTCCCAGTCCCCCCCCAGTGCCCCCCAATCCCCCCCCAGTCCACTCCCAGTCCCTCCCAGTCCCCCCCCCAGTCCCTCCCAGTGCCCCCCAATCCCCTCCCAGTCCCCCCCAAGTCCCCCCCAGTGCCCCCCAATCCCCCCCCAATCCCCCCCCCAGTCCACTCCCAGTCCCTCCCAGTCCCCCCCAGTGCCCCCCCAGTTTGATCCCAGTCCCCCCCAGTCCCCCCCAGTGCCCCCCAGTCCCTCCCAGTCCCCCCCCCAGTTTGATCCCAGTCCCTCCCAGTCCCTCCCAGTCCCTCCCAGTGCCCCCAGTTCACACTCCAGGCTCTCTCCAGCGGCCGCTCTGTATTTGTGTCTGTACAGGGGGGTCGGGGGTCGCTTTTGGGGTCCCCTGGGGGCCTTTTTGGGGTCCCATTTTGGGGTGGGCGGTCCCATTTGTGAGGGGGCGGTCCCTTTTTTGGGTGGGCGGTCCCTTTCCGTGAGGGGCGGTCCCTCAGGCCCCGCCCCCCTCACCTCAGCGGGGTCCCGGGGGTCTCTGGGGTCCCTTTTTGGGGGTCCCTTTTTGGGGTGGGCGGTCCCTTTTTGTGAGGGGGCGGTCCCTTTCTCTGAGGGGGCGGTCCCATTTTCGGGTGGGCGGTCCCTCAGGCCCCGCCCCCTCCTCACCCCGGCGCGCTCCCGGGGGCCGGGGTGGTCCCGGTGGCCCCGTAGCTCGCGGGGGGCCCCCCCGGGGGTCCCGCCGCCCCTGCCCCCCCCGCCCCCCTCCCCCTCCCCCTCCTCATCCTCCTCCTCCTCGTCGCTGGCCACGCCCCCCGGCGCCAGAGGCTCCGCCTCCTCGCGCGGAGGCTCCGCCCACGGCTGCGGCTCCCCGGAAGCGAAGGCGCCGTAGAAGGCCACGCCCCCGTAGTGCACGAGCGCGGCGATCAGGAACACCCACTGCCCACTCCTCGCGCGTCTGCGCCAATCAGCGCCCGCCGCGCGCCGCGCGGGGGCGGGGCCCGGCCGGCGGCCAATGGGGGGCGAGAGAGAGAGAGAGCGGGAAAACAGGGGGCGTGGCCAGGGAGAGAGCGGGAAAACAGGGGGGCGTGGCCAGGGAGAGAGCGGGGAAACAGGGGGCGTGGCCACGGGGAGAGCGGGAAAATAGGGGGCGTGGCCAAGGAGAGAGTGTGAGGTGAAGGGGCGGAGCCAAGGGGAGGGGCGGGGCCAGGCGGGCGGTGAGTGACAGGCGGGCGGCGCGAGGCCCCAAATTCCGGGGTCCCCTCCGTGTCCCTCTGTCCCCAAAGCGTCCCTCTGTCCCCACCATGTCACAGTGTCCCCCCCATGTCCTATTGTACCCCCCGTGTCCCTCTGTCCCCTCCTGCTGTCCCCCCCTGGTGTCCTCTCAGTGTCCCCAGTGTCCCCTGGCAGTGTCCCCCTCGGTGTCCCCAGTGTCCCTGGCAGTGTCCCTGGCAGTGTCCCCATTGTCCCTGGCAGTGTCCCCTCAGTGTCCCCAGTGTCCCTGGCAGTGTCCCCTCAGTGTCCCCAGTGTCCCTGGCAGTGTCCCTGGCAGTGTCCCCATTGTCCCTGGCAGTGTCCCCATTGTCCCTGGCAGTGGTCCCCAGTGTCCCCTCACCTTGTGGCGGGTCAGGGCCCCCACGATCAGGGGGCACACCATCCCCGACAGCGTCCCCACGCCGTTGCTCAGCCCCATCAGCACGCTGGCGTAGCGCGGCGCGATGTCCAGGTGGTTCACGTTGAACCCTGCCCGGGGGGCACAGCGGTGTCACCGCGGGGTCCCCCGCTGTCCCCGCAGCGTCCCCGGTGTCCCCCCGGTGCCCCACCCGAGATGGCGAAGCCGCTGAAGCCCACGGCCAGCACCAGGAAGGAGATGGCGACGGCGCGCGAGCGCGAGTAGCCACCACCAGCAGCAGCGTGGCCTCCATGCCGAAACCTGGGGGGAAAATGTCATTGTCACCGTGTCACCATCACAGTGTCAGTGTCATTGTCACACTGCCACAGTGTCACAGAGTCACGGTGTCACATTGTCACTGTCACACTGACAGCCCACCACCAGCAGCAGCCTGGCCTCCATGCCAAAGCCTGGGGGGAAAATGTCATTGTCATTGTCACTGTGTCATTGTCACATTGTCATTGTCACCATGTCACTGTCACCGTCACAGTGTCACACTGTCACACTGACAGCCCATGGCCAGCAGCAGCGTGGCCTCCATGCCGAACCCTGCGGGGAAAATGTCACTGTCACCGTGTCACCATGTCACTGTCACTGTCACATTGTCATTGTCACTGTCACACTGACAGCCCACCACCAGCAGCAGCGTGGCCTCCA
Organism: Passer domesticus; assembly: GCF_036417665.1. Taxonomy (NCBI): domain Eukaryota; kingdom Metazoa; phylum Chordata; class Aves; order Passeriformes; family Passeridae; genus Passer; species Passer domesticus. The sequence goes on along the minus strand of NW_026990029.1, from coordinate 19,248 downwards.
TGCCGAACCCTGGGGGGACAATGTCATTGTCATTGTCACATTGTCACTGTCACTGTCACGGTGTCACTGTCAGTGTCACAGTGTCACTGTCAGTGTCACTGTCACACAGTGTCACACTGTCACAGTGTCACTGTCAGTGTCACTGACCACCGCAGTTCATCATCTTGCGCACGTTGGTGGTGGACATGATCCCATTGTCACTGTCACACTGTCACTGTCACAGTCACACTGTGTCACATTCTCACAGTGTCACACTGTCACTGTCAGTGTCACACTGTGTCACACTGTCATTGTCACACTCTCACACTGTCACTGTCACTGTCACTGTCACACAGTGTCACACTGTCACTGTCACACTGTCAGTGTCACTGACCACCGCAGTTCATCATCTTGCGCACGTTGGTGGTGGACATGATCCCATTGTCACTGTCACTGTCACACTGTGCCCATTGTCACTGTCACACTGTCACTGTCACTGTCACTGTGTCACTGTCAGTGTCACTGTCACTGTCACTGTCACACAGTGTCACTGTCAGTGTCACTGACCGCCGCAGTTCATCATCTTGCGCACGTTGGTGGTGGACATGATCCCATTGTCACTGTCACTGTCACACTGTGCCCATTGTCACTGTCACACTGTCACTGTCAGTGTCTGTCAGTGTCACACAGTGTCACTGTCACACTGTCAGTGTCACTGACCGCCGCAGTTCATCATCTTGCGCACGTTGGTGGTGGACATGATCCCGCGGGAGCGCAGGAAATCGGCGATCTGGCCCCCGATGGGCACCACGATGGTCATCACCAGGTGGGGCAGGGCCGACAGCAGCCCCACCTGAAACACACAAATAAATAAATTATAAATAAAATATATATAATTTATATTTGTTATTATCGTGTTTAATTATTGGGGCACCACGGTGGTCATCACCAGGTGGGGCAGGGCTGAGAGCAACCCCACCTGAAACACAAAAATAAACAAAAATAAATTTATTCAAAATTATTATTATTATTATTATTATTATTATTATTATTATTATTATTATAACTATTATTATTACTGTTACATTTTAATTTTTATTATTGCTATTGTATTTAACCATTGGGGCACCACGATGGTCATCACCAGGTGGGGCAGGGCCGAGAGTAACCCCACCTGAAACACAAAAATAAATAAAAATAAATTTATTTAAATTTATTATTATTATTATTATTATTATTATTATTACTGTTAAATTTTAATTTTTATTATTGCTATTGTATTTAATTATTGGGGCACCACGGTGGTCATCACCAGGTGGGGCAGGGCCCCCAGCAACCCCACCAGTGTTTTGCGCAGTTTTTGGGTGATTTTGTGTTGTTTTGCACCGTTTTTTGCAGTATTTTTTGCGGGATTTTTTGGGGTGGATTTTTGGGCCGTTTTTGGGTATTTCTGGGGTTTTTTTTGCCCACCTTGCTGATCTCGAAGCCGAACACCTCCTCGAAGCAGGCGGGTGGCCGATGAGCAGCAGGATTTTGGGGCATTTTGCGTGTTTTTTGGGCTGTTTCTACGCGGGTTTTTGCGGTGCCTTTTTGGCTTTTTTTTTGCGGCTGTTTTTTGTGGGTTTTGGGTATTTTTGGGGCCCACCTTGCTGATCTCGAAGCCGAACACCTCCTCGAAGTAGGCGGGCTGGCTGATGAGCAGCAGGATTTTGGGCAGTTTTGAGCTGTTTTTGTGTTGTTTTGTGCGGTTTTTTTGCAGTATTTTTTGGGTGTATTTTTGGGCCGTTTTTGGGTATTTCTGGGTTTTTTTGCCCACCTTGCTGATCTCGAAGCCGAACACCTCTTCGAAGCAGGCGGGCTGGCTGATGAGCAGCAGGATTTTGGGCTGTTTTGGCGGTTTTTTGGGCTGTTTTTGTGTTGTTTTGTGCGGTTTTTTGCAGGGTATTTTTTGGGGTGATTTTTTGGGCCGTTTTTGGGTATTTCTGGGGTTTTTTTTGCCCACCTTGCTGATCTCGAAGCCGAACACCTCCTCGAAGTAGGCGGGCTGGCTGATGAGCAGCAGGTAGAAGGTCCAGCTGCGGCAGAAGTTGGCCACGATGATGGCGTACACGGGCATGGAGGTGAAGAACTGGCGCCAGGGCGTGGCCAGCTGCGGGGGCGTGGCCACAGTCACCCCGGGCCACGCCCACAGTGAGCCCAGACCACGCCCACAGTGAGCCCAGTGCTCCCAGTAACCCCAGTAACCCCCTCAGTGCTCCCAGTGCCCATCCCAGTGCCCGTCCCAGTGCTCCCAGTATGACCAGCTGCCGCCAGGGCGTGGCCGGCTGCGGGTGGGCGTGGCCAGAGTCACCCCCGGCCACGCCCACAGTGACCCCCAGTGCTCCCAGCATCCATCCCAGTGCTCCCAGTGACCCCTCCCAGTGCCCCCAGTAATCCCCCAGTGCCCATCCCAGTGACCCCAGTGACCCCAGTGACCGTTCCCAGTCCCTCCCAGTGCTCCCAGTCTGACCAGCAGCGGGTTGCTGCCTGCGCTCCCTCCCCAGTGACCCCAGAGCCCATCCCAGTCCATCCCAGTCCCTCCCAGTGCTCCCAGTCTGACCAGCAGCACGTTGCTGCCCATTCCAGCAGTCCCAGTGACCCCAGTGACCCCTCCCAGTCCATCCCAGTGCTCCCAGTCTGACCAGCAGCGGGTTGCTGCCCATCCCAGCAGTCCCAGTGACCCCAGTGACCCCTCCCAGTCCCTCCCAGTGCTCCCAGTCTGACCAGCAGCGGGTTGCTGCCCATCCCAGCAGTCCCAGTGACCCCAGTGACCGTTCCCAGTGCTCCCAGTGCTCCCAGTCTGACCAGCAGCGGGTTGCTGCCCGCGCTCTCCCCGATGCTCTCCTCGATGTATTTCCGCTCCTCGGGCGAGATCGTCGGGTGCTGGGCCGGGCTCTCGTAGGACACCAGCACCCAGAAGAAGTACCAGAGCACCCCGAAACTGCCTGGGGGGGAACTGGGGTTACTGGGGGAACTGGGAGGGGTCAATGGGGTCACTGGGAGAGGTACCAGAGCACCCCGAAACTGCCTGGGGGGGAACTGGGGTTACTGGGAGCACTGGGAGGGGTCAATGGGGTCACTGGGACAGGTACCAGAGCACCCCGAAACTGCCTGGGGGGAATTGGGGTTACTGGGAGCACTGGGAGGGGTCAATGGGATCAATGGGAGAGGTACCAGAGCACCCCGAAACTGCCTGGGGGGAACTGGGGTTACTGGGAGCACTGGGAGCACTGGGACTGGTCAATGGGATCAATGGGACAGGTACCAGAGCACCCCGAAACTGCCTGGGGGGAACTGGGGTTACTGGGAGCACTGGGAGCACTGGGATCACTAGGACGGGGCACTGGGAGAGGCACCAGAGCACCCCGAAACTGCCTGGGGGTTACTGGGGTTACTGGGGGAACTGGGAGCACTGGGACCAGTTAATGGGATCAATGGGACAGGTACTAGAGCACCCCAAAACTTCCTGGGGGGGAACTGGGGTTACTGGGACCACTGGGAGCACTGGGAGCACTGGGACGGGGCACTGGGAGAGGCACCAGAGCACCCCGAAACTGCCTGGGGGTTACTGGGGTTACTGGGGGAACTGGGAGCACTGGGACGGGGCACTGGGAGAGGCACCAGAGCACCCCGAAACTGCCTGGGGGGGAACTGGGGTTACTGGGAGCACTGGGAGAGGTTAATGGGGTCACTGGGACAGGTACCAGAGCACCCCGAAACTGCCTGGGGGGACACGGGTTACTGGGGGAACTGGGAGGGGTCAATGGGGTCACTGGGACAGGTACCAGAGCACCCCGAAACTGCCTGGGGGGAAACTGGGGTTACTGGGAGCACTGGGAGAGGTTAATGGGGTCACTGGGACAGGTACCAGAGCACCCCAAAACTGCCTGGGGGTTACTGGGGTTACTGGGAGCACTGGGGGCACTGGGAGGGGTCCCCAAGGGGGCTCAGAGGATCCTGGGGGGTCCCGGGGGGGGTCCCGGGGGGGGGTCCCGGGGGTCTCACCGTAGACGTAGAAGACGGAGCTCCAGCCCGTGTACTGCACCAGGACCCCGGCCAGCGGCATGGCGACCACCGCCCCCGCGTACGAGCCTGGGGAGGGGGCGTCAGGGGGCACCCCGAGACCCCGACACCCCCGGAGACCCCCCCGGGGCACCCCCAGAGACCCCAACCTCCCCTGAGCCCCCTGAGCCCCCCAGGAGCCCCCCCGTACCGCAGAAGGCCGTGGTCGCCCCCAGCCCCTCTGAGCCCCCAGACCCCTGTTAGTCCCCCAAGCCCCCCAGGAGCCCCCCAGGAGCCCACCCGAGCCCCCCAGGAGCCCCCCGAGCCCCCCGCACCGCAGAAGGCCGTGGTCGCCAGCCGGCTCCGCTCCAGGGGCGGCGCCCACTTGCTCCAGATGCCGTGACAGGCGGGGTAGGTCACGCCCTGCCAAAAGGGGCGGGGTCAGCGCGGGACACGCCCCCCCGGGCACGCCCCCACACGGCCACGCCCTGATAGAGACGTGTAGGCACGCCCAGGGACACACCCAACCCTGGCCACGCCCACACAGCCACGCCCCGGCCAATGGGAGTGTGGGAATGGCCACGCCCCAACCGCACCCGCTGAACACCGAAAGCCACCCAGAAACACCTGAAAATACCCCAAAAATACCCCCAAAACACCCCAAAATACCCCAAAAACACCTTGTAAACAAACACCCCATAACCACCTTCAAAACACCCTAAAACGTTCCAAAAACACCTTAAAAAACCCCAAATCAACACGAAATGTCCTGAAATACCCCAAAGACACCTGAAAACCACCCCAAACCACCCCCAAACCCCCAAAACCATCTGAAATCACCCCAAAATCAGCTCCTGACCTCCACCGGGCCCTGCATGATGCGCATGGTAATGACGCAGGCCCCAAACACCCAAAAGCCCCCCAAATCACCACAAAACCACCCAAAACCACGCTAAATTGTCCAAAACCATCCAAATCCAGCTGAAGACACCCAAAAAAACTCCAAATTCCCCCAAAATCACCCCAAAATCCCCGCTGACTTCGACCAGGCCCTGCATGGCGCGCATGGCGATGATGCAGGCCCCAAACACCCAAAAACCCCCAAAATCACCCCTGAAATCCCCCAAAAATCCCCCAAAACCACCCCAAAACCCCCCAAACCATACAAAAACCACCCCAAACCATACAAAAAACCACCCCAAACCATCCAAAACCACCCAAAACCCCCCAAAATCGCCCCCAAATCCCTCCTGACCTCGACCAGGCCCTGCATGACGCGCACGGCGATGACGCAGGCCCCAAACACCCTACACCACCCAAAACCATCCCAAACCCACCCAAAACCACCCAAAACCACCCAAAAACACCCCAAACCACCCAAAATCCCCCAAAATCACCCCAAAACCAGCTCCTGACCTCGACCAGGCCCTGCATGACGCGCACGGCGATGACGCAGGCCCCAAACACCCAACACCACCCAACATCACCCAAACCCACCCCAAACCCACCCAAAACCACCCAAAAACACCCCCTAAACACCCCAAACCACCCAAAACCCCCCGAAATCACCCCAAAACCAGCTCCTGACGTCGACCAGGCCCTGCATGACGCGCACGGCGATGACGCAGGCCCCAAACACCCAAAACCACCCAAAACCATCCCAAAACCACCCAAAACCACCCAAAAACACCCCAAACCACCCAAACCCCCCCGAAATCACCCCAAAACCAGCTCCTGACCTCGACCAGGCCCTGCATGACGCGCACGGCGATGACGCAGGCCCCAAACACCCAAAACCACCCAAAACCACCCAAAACCACCCCACACCCACCCACACCCACCCAAAAACACCCCAAACCACCCAAAACCCCCCGAAATCACCCCAAAACCAGCTCCTGACCTCGACCAGGCCCTGCATGACGCGCACGGCGATGACGCAGCCGACGTGGGTGCGCGCGGCCGACGGGATCAGCATGTTGAGCACCGAGGTGGACACGATGGCCAGCCCGAACACCCTGCCCGGGGACACCCAGGTGACCCCGGGGGACACCCGGGGGACACCCGCGGGCCCGGCCACGCCCCCCCGGCCCCGCCCTCACCTGTTGGCGGCGAATTTCTGGGCGATGAAGCCGCCGGGGATCTGCGTGACGATGTAGCCCCAGAAGAAGGAGCCGTGGATCATCCCCACCGTCTCGGGGTCCCAGTTGAACTGGGCGCGCTGGGGGGGACGGGGAGGGGTCAGCGGGGCGGGGGGACACGCCCCGGACACGCCCCGGACACGCCCTGGGCAGGTGTGCTGCCCCCACTCCTGTTTGTGGTCCCGCAGACAGCCCAGAGCTGACCCTGCTGACCCCACAGGTGACCCCAGGTGTGACCCCACAGGTGACCCCATACCTGACCCGACAGGTGACCCTGCTGACCCCACAGGTGACCCCAGGTGTGACCCCACAGGTGACCCTGCTGACCCCACAGGTGACCCCACACCTGACCCCGTATCTGACCCCACAGGTAACCCCACAGGTGACACCTGCCCCCATACCTGTCCATGGGTGGGGTTGACCCTGCTGACCCCACACCTGACCCTGCTGACCTCACAGGTGACCCTCACCTGTCCGTGGGCGGGGCTGACCCCACACCTGCCCCTCAGGTGCTCTCACCTGTCCGTGGGCGGGGTTGACCCTGCTGGCCCCTCACCTGTCCCTCACCTGTCCGTGGGCGGGGCTGACCCCACACCTGTCCCTCACCTGTCCGTGGGCGGGGCTGACCCCACACCTGTCGCTCACCTGTCTGTGGGCGGGGCTGACCCCACACCTGTCCCTCACCTGTCCGTGGGCGGGGCTGACCCCACACCTGTCGCTCACCTGTCCGTGGGCGGGGCTGACCCCACACCTGCCGCTCACCCTGTCCGTGGGCGGGGTTGACCATGCTGACCCAGGCCACGCCCAGGTTGCAGCGGATGCCGAAGCTGATGCAGAAGCCGATGCCGCAGAGCACGGCGATGCCGTAGCGCCGGGGCAGCCCCGCAGCACGTGCAGTCCAGCACACGGCGCCCGCGCCCCGCCCGGGGCTCCCGGCGCCCCCCCGAGCTCAGCTCCAGGCTCTCGGCCTCATCCTGCCGCCGCTCCAGCAGCCTGGGGACAGCCGTGCCACCCCCCGTGTCCCCCTGCCACGTCCTCGTGCCCTCCTGTTCCCTTTGCCCCGCGTCCCCCTCGTGTCACCTGGGTCCCTTTCCCCCCGTGTCCTCCTGTCCCCTCTTACTCCACTGTCCCCACGTCCCCCCGTGTCCCTTTTCCTCTCGCCGGGTCCCTTTCTGTCCCCATGTCACCCCTGTCCCCCCCGTGTCCCCCCCTGTCCCCTCTGTCCCCCCCCCCCGTCCCGGATTAAATCCGGTAAATCCGCGCTGGCGGCGCCGGGGCCGGGCTGGGGACAGCGGGGACAGCGGGGGACACACGCGTGGCACCGGACACGACGCGGTGGGCGGGGGGTGACACGGAGGGGGAAGGCACCGGGGACCGACCACCAAAAAAACCCCAGAAAATGAGCTGAACCCCCAAAATCCCCACAAAATCCCCACAAAACCCCCTAGAAAATGAGCTGAACCCCCCAAAATCCCCACAAAACCCCCCAAAAAATGAGCTGAACCCCCAAAATTCCCACAAAACCCCCCAGAAAATGAGCTGAACCCTCAAAATCCCACAAAACCCCCTAAAAAACCGCCCAGAAAATGAGCTGAACCCCCAAAATCCCCACAAAACCGCCCCGAAAATGAGCTGAACCACCCAAAATCCACACAAAACCGCCCAAAAAACTGCCCAGAAAATGAGCTCCAACCCCCAAAATCCCCACAAAACCCCCCAGAAAATGAGCTGAACCCCCAAAATCCCCCCAAAACCCCCCAGAAAATGAGCTGAACCCCCAAAATCCCCACACAAACCCCCTAGAAAATGAGCTGAACCCCCAAAATCCCCCCAAAACCCCCCAAAAAACCCCCCAGAAAATGACCTGAACCCCCAAAATCCCCACAAAACCCCCTAGAAAATGAGCTGAACCCCCAAAATCCCCACAAAACCCCCTAGAAAATGAGCTGAACCCCCAAAATTCCCACAAAACCCCCCAAAAAGCCCGCCAGAAAATGAGCTGAACCCCAAAAAACCCTGGCAAACAACCTGACCCCCCCGAAACCCCCCAGAAAATGAGCTAAAATCCCCACAAAACCCCCTAAAACCCCGCCAGAAAATGAGCTGAACCCCCAAAAATCCCCACAAAACCCCCCAGAAAATGAGCTGAACCCCCAAAATCCCCACAAAACCCCCTAGAAAATGAGCTGAACCCCCAAAATCCCCACAAAACCCTCCAAAAACCCCCCCAGAAATTGACCTGAACCCCAAAAAACCCTGGCAAACAACCTGACACGCCCAAAACCCCCCAGAAAACCAACCTGAGCCCCCCAAAATCCCCCCGAAAATTACCTGATCCCCCCCCAAAACCCTCAGAAAACAACCTGAGCCCCCCGAAAAACAACCTGAACCCCCCAAAAAAACAACCAGACCCCCCAAAAAACAACCTGAACCCCCAAAATCCCCCAGAAAATTACCTGATCCCCCCCAAAACCCCCAGAAAACAACCTGACACCCACCAAAAAACAACCCGAGCCCCCACAAAAAACAACCTGAACCCCCACAAAACCCCCCCCAGAAAAACAACCTGACCTACCCACAAAAACAACCAGACCCCCCCAGAAAACAACCTGAACACCCACCAAACCCCCCCCCAAAAAATCCAAGACTCCCCCAAAACCAGCGCAAGCCACCCCAGCCCAGCCCCCAGACCCCCCCCAGGACCCCCCCGGACCCCTCCCCACCACCCCCCCCAGCCCGGGGGTCTCACGCGTGCAGCCGGCCCAGCCCCCTCCCCCAGCTGCCTCCGGAACTCCTCCTTGTTGAACTCCATTTTTGGGGGGGGCGGGGGGGGGTCTCAGCATCACCCCCCGGGACCCCCCCGGGGACCCCTCCCCGAAGCCCCCCCGACCCCACCCGCTGCCTCCCGGGGCCGCTCCGGGCAGCTCTGGGCCCCCCGGCCCCCCCCTCCCCCAGGCCCGGCTCAGCCCCTAAATCCCCCCAAATCCCCCACCAAATCCCCCCCAAATCCCCCCGCCCCCCCCGGAGCGGGGGAGGGGCGGGGGGGGCTCGGCCAATCACGGCAAAGGCGGCGGGTTTGGGTTTTATTGGGGGGGGGGTTTGGACAAAAACGGGGTGGGGGGGGGTCCTGGTGGGGGGGTCAGGGACCCTCCTGGAACAGGCACTGAGGTGGTCTGGGGGTCCCGGGGGGGGTCCCCCAAAGACGAGGCCGGGATAATTCTAAGAAGGTGGGGTGGTCCAGGAGGGTTCTGAGGGTCCAGGGGGGGGTCTTGGGGGGGGGTCCAGGACAGTCCTGGGGGGTCCTTGGGGGTCTTGGGGGGGATCCAGGGGTGTCCTGGGGGGGGTCCAGGAGGGTTCTGGGGGGTCCTGAGGAGTCCAGGGGGTTCTTGAGGGGGGCCCAGGAGGGGTCCTGGGGGGGTCCCAGGACAGTCCTGGGGGGTCCTGGGGGGGTCCCAGAAGGGTTCTGGGGGGTCCCAGGAGGATTCTGGGTGGTCCTGGGGGGGGGGTCCTGAAGGGTCTTGGGGGGGGTCCCTGAGGGGTTCTGGGGGGTCCAAGTGTGTCCTGGGAGGTCCAGGAGGGTCCAGGACGATCCTGAGGGTCCCAGGGGTGTCCTGGGGTGTCCCGGGGGGGGGTCCCGGGGGGGGGTCCCGGGGGTCCCTCAGGCCCGGAGCAGCGGCATGGTCACCGTGAGAACCTGCAGGGGGCGCCAGGCGCTCAGCGGGGGGCGTGGCCCGCGGCCGGGAGGGGGCGTGGCCCGCGGCCGGGAGGAGGGGGCGTGGCCGCGCGGTCGCCATGGTTACCTTGGAGCGGCGGTGGAAGCGCGCGCGGCACCGCGCGGGGTCGGCGCGCAGGGGCAGCCCCAGCTCCAGCAGCGCCCCCTGGCGGCCGGGAGGACCCGGCGCGGAGAGGGCGGGGGGCACAGCGCCCCCTGGCGGCGGGCGGAGCAGCAGCAGCCGCTCCTCGCTCAGGCCCAGCCACAGAGACCCCGCCCCCTCCTGGGCGGGGCCGGCGTTAGGACACGCCCACCGCACCCTACGACACCCCCCCCCCAGGATAATGGGACCCCCCCCCAAACCAGGGGAGCCCCCACAACCAAACTCCCAGTTCCCCCCAGTTCTCCCAGCTGCCCCCCCAGTAGCCCCCCCAGCCTGTCCCAGTTCTCACCAGTAGGCCCCCCAGTGCCTCCCAGTTCTCTCCACTTGCCCCCCATCACATCCCAGTTCTCCCCAGTAGCCCCCCAGGATACTCCCCAGTATCCCTCCCAGTACCACCCAGTTCCCCCCATTATCCCCTCCAGTCCCTCCACCCAGCCCCCCAGTATCCCCAGTATTCCCAGTCCCCCCAGTCCCCCATTACCCCCCCCAGTCCCCCCAGTCTCCCCAGTCTCCCCAGTATTCCCAGTCCCCCCCAGTTCCCCCAGTCCCCCCCAGTCCCCCCCAGTCCCCCCAGTCCCCCCCAGTCTCCCCAGTCCCCCCCCAGTATTCCCAGCCCCCCCCAGTCCCCCCAGTCCCCTCAGTTCCCCCCAGTTCCCCCCAGTATTCCCAGCTCCCCCCAGTCCCCCCCCAGTCCCCCCCAGTCCCCCCCAGTTTCCCCCCAGTCCCCCCAGTCTCCCCAGTCCCCCCCAGTCCCCCCCAGTCCCCCCCAGTATTCCCAATCCCCCCCAGTCTCCCCAGTCCCCCCAGTCCCCCCAATCCCCCCAGTCCCCCCAGTCCCCCCCAGTCCCTCCCAGTTCCCCCCAGTCCCCCCAGTTCTCACCAGCTGGGGCAGCAGCACCCGCGCCTGCAGCTCCCGCGGCTCCCGCGCCGAGGGCCGGGCCAGCACCACGAACGGGGGGGCCCTGGGCAGGGGTCCCGGGGGGTCCCGGGGGGGGGTCCCGGGGGGGGGTCCCGGGGGGGGGTCCCGGGGGGTCCCGGGGGGGGGTCCCGGGCAGCTCCTGGATGCGGGGCGGGGGCTGGGCCCGGATGCTCTGGGCAGAGAGGGAGCCCAGGAAACGCCGGTGCCGCAGCACGCGCCAGCCTGGGGGGCCAGGAAGGGTCAGGGGAGGGGTCCCGGGGGTCCCAGGGGGTCTGGGGAGGGGGTCCCTGGGGGTCCCGGGGGTCTGGGGAGGGGTCCCAGGGGGGGTTTGGGGGGTCCCAGGGGGTTCCAACCCCCCCAGAGCCCAGGAAGCGCCGGTGCCACAGCGGGGTCAGGGGGTTCAGGGGTGGGTTTGGGGGGGGTTTTGGTGGGTCTGGGGGTGTCAGGGGGGTCTGGGGGAGGGGTCCCGGGGGTCACAGAGGTCACAGAGGCTTATGGGCAGGGGTCCCAGGGGGGGTTTGGGGGGTCCCGGGGTGTTCCAATCCCCCCAGAGCCCAGGAAGCGCCGGTGCCTGCAGCAGAGTCAGGGGCTTCAGGGGGGTTTGGGGGGGTTTTTGGTGGGTCCTGGGGGTGTCAGGGGGGTCTGGGGGAGGGGTCCCTGGGGGTCCCGGGGGTCTGGGGAGGGGTCCCAGGGGGGGTTTGGGGGGTCCCAGGGGGGGTTTGGGGGGGTCCCGGGGGGTTCTAAGCCCCCCAGAGCCCAGGAAGCGCCGGTGCCGCAGCAGAGTCAGGGGCTTCAGGGGGGTTTTGGGGGGGTTTTGGTGGGTCTGGGGGGTGTCAGGGGGGGTCTGGGGAGGGGTCCCTGGGGGTCCCGGGGGTCTGGGGAGGGGTCCCAGGGGGGGTTTTGGGGGGTCCCATGGGGGGTTTGGGGGGGTCCCGGGGGGTTCCAGCCCACCCCAGAGCCCAGGAAGCGCCGGTTGCCACAGGGGGTTCAGGGGGGATTTGGGGGGATTTTGGGGGGGTCCCAGGGGTGTCAGGGGTCTGGGGGCTCCGGGGGGGATTTGGGGCTGGGGTCTCGGGGGGATTTGGGGAGGGTCTCGGGGGGTCCCAGGGCGGGGATCTCGCCCCCAGACCCACCGGCGAGCTCCAGCTCCTGCCCGTTGCCTGTCCGACAACCCCTCCATGGCCAGGGGGGGATTTGGGGGAATTTGGGGAGGGGTCCTGGGGGGCTTGGGGGAGTCCCGGGGGTCTGGGGGGCTCCGGGGGGATTTGGGGCTGGGGTCCCGCCCCCAGACCCACCGGTGAGCTCCAGCTCCTGCCCGTACTTGTCCGACAGCCCCCTCCATGGCCACGGTCAGGAACAGCTCCAGGTACAGCGGGTCGGCCTGGGGCGAGACCCCAGACCCAATTCACACCCAGAGACCCCCGGGACCCCAGACCCAATTCACACCCGGGCCCCTCTAGGGACCCCAGACCCAATTCACAACCCTGACCCCCGACCCAATTCACACCCCCAGGGACCCTCTAGAGACCCCAGACCCAATTCACACCCTGACCCCAGACCCAATTCACACCCGGGCCCCTCTAGGGACCCCCAGACCCAATTCACACCCCGGGACCCCAGACCCAATTCACACCTGGGGACCCCAGAGACCCCAGACCCAATTCACACCCTGACCCCAGACCCAATTCACACCCGGGCCCCTCTAGGGACCCCAGACCCAATTCACACCCCGGGACCCCAGACCCAATTCACACCTGGGACCCCAGAGACCCCCGGGACCCCAGACCCAATTCACACCCTGACCCCTCTAGAGACCCCAGACCCAATTCACACCTGGGACCCCCAGACCCAATTCACACCCTGACCCCTCTAGAGACCCCAGACCCAATTCACACCCTGACCCCTCTAAAGACCCCAAACCCAATTCACACCCTGGCCCCCCGACCCAATTCACACCCTGACCCCAGACCCAATTCACACCCTGGGACCCCAGACCCAATTCACACCCCGGGACCCCAGACCCAATTCACACCCTGACCCCTCTAGAGACCCCAGACCCAATTCACACCCCAGGGACCCCCACAGAGACCCCTGGGACCCCAGACCCAATTCCCACCCTGACCCTCCCAGCAGCCCCCAGACCCAATTTCCACCCCCCAGAATCCCCCCAGCCCCACCTGAAGAACCCCGAGTTCACCCCCCCAGACCCCCCAGGAGCCCCCAGACCCAATTTAAGCCCCCAGCCCCACCTTGAGGGCGCTGAAGAACCCAGAGTTCATCCTCCCAGGAGCCCCCAGACCCAATTTAAACCCCCCCAGACCCATCGGGACCACCCTAAAGAAGCCCGAGTTCACCCCTCCCAGGAGCCCCCAGGAGCCCCCAGACCCAATTTAACCCCCCCAGACCCACCTTGAGGGTGCTGAAGAACCCCGAGTTCACCCCCCCCAGACCCCCCAGGAGCCCCCAGACCCAATTTAAGCCACCCAGCCCCACCTTGAGGGCGCTGAAGAACCCCGAGTTCACCCCCCCAGGAGCCCCCCAGACCCAATTTAAGCCCCCAGCCCCACCTTGAGGGTGCTGAAGAACCCCGAGTTCACCACCACGTCGTACGCTGTGCAGGCCCGGCCTCCTGGGGGGGCACGGCACGTTTGGGGGGCTCTGGGGGGTCTTTGGGTGGGTTTTGGGGTGGTCCCCGGGGGTCTCTGACCTCGGTCCAGCTCGGCGTGGGGAGCCCCCAGACCCATGGGGATGGGGAAGGAGCCCCCGGGCCGGGGTTTTTGGGGTTTTTGGGGGGGTCTCTGATGTTTTAGGGGGGCTCTGGGGGTCCGGAGTTTTTGGGGTTTTCTTTGGGGGGGGGTTTTGGGGGGCTCTGGGGGTCTTTGGGGGGGGTCTCTGTGGCTCTGGGATTTTTGGGGGTTTTTTTTGGGGGGTTTTTTGGGGGGCTCTGGAGGTTTTGGGGGGTCTCTGTGGCTCTGGGGGTCTCTGGGGTTTTTGGGGGGGGTTTGGGGGGGTCTCTGATGTTTGGGGGGGCTCTGGGGGTCCGGAGTTTTTGGGGTTTTTTTTTGGGGGGTTTTTGGGGGGGCTCTGGGGGTCTTTGGGGGGGGTCTCTGTGGCTCTGGGATTTTGGGGGGGTTTTTTGGGGTTTTTTTTTGGGGGGTTTTTGGGGGGCTCTGGAGGTTTTGGGGCTCTGGGGGTCTCTGGGGTTTTGGGGGGTCTCGGGGGGTCTCTGACCTCGGTCCAGCTCGGCGTGGGGCGCCCCCAGGCTCATGGGGATGCGGAAGGAGCCCCCCGGGCCGGGGGGGCTCTGGGGGGTCCGGGGGGGGGCCCGGGGGGGGGGCGGGGGCACCTCGGGCGCGTGGCAGACGTTGATGAAGACCTTGTGCCCCCCCCCCCCGCGCGGGTCTTCACGCACAGCCCTGGGGAGGGGGCTCGGGGTCAGGGGAGACCCCCGGGGAGCCCCCCCCGAGCCCGCGGGAGACCCCCCCCCAAAAAACGGGCTGAAATCCCCACAAAATCCCCCCAAAATCCATCGAAACCGCCCCAAAATCCATCAAAACTGCCCCAAAATCCATCAAACCGCCCCAAAATCCATCAAAAATGCCCCAAATCCATCAAAACACACCCAAAATCCACTGAAACCCCCCCAAAATCCACCTGAGACCCTCCTGAAGCCCCCCCGAGCCCGCGGGGAGACCCCCCCCCCACAAAAACGGGCTGAAATCCCCACAAAATCCCCCCAAAATCCATCGAAACCGCCCCAAAATCCATCAAAACCGCCCAAAATCCATCAAAACAACCCCAAAAATCCATTGAAACCGCCCCAAAATCCACTGAACCCCCCCCCCCCAAACCCGCGGGAGACGCCCCTCCCCAAATTCCATCAGAATCCCCCCAAAATCCCACTGAAACCGCCCCAAAATCGCCCTGAAATCCCCCAGAGCCTCCCCAAATCTACTGAAACCACCCCAAAATTCAACAAAATCACCTCAGAATTCACTGAAATCCCCCCAAAATCCACCCAAGACCCCCCTGAGCCTCCCCCAGGGAACCCGCGGGAGACGCCCCCCTCCCCAAATTCCATCAGAACCGCCCCCAAAATTCCATTTAAACCCCCCAAAATTCACTGAAACCCCCCAAATTCCACCAAAATCCCCCAAATTCCCCCAAATTCGCACCCGCCCGTACCCGGCTGCGGGGTCACGGCCCGGGCGGGGCTCGGCGGCGCCTTCCGGGACCTGCGGGGATGGGGGTCAGAACCGGGTCAGAACCGGGTCAGAACCGGGTCAGAACCGGGTCAGAACCGGGTCAGAACCGGGTCAGAACCGGGAACAGAACCGGGTCAGAACCGGGAACAGAACCGGGTCAGAACCGGGAACAGAACCGGGTCAGAACCGGGTCAGAACCGGGAACAGAACCGGGAACAGAACCGGGTCAGAACCGGGAACAGAACCGGGTCAGAACCGGGAACAGAACCGGGCCAGAACCGGGTCAGAACCGGGGAACAGAACCGGGTCAGAACCCGGGTCAGAACCGGGTCAGAACCGGGAACAGAACCGGGTCAGAACCGGGCCAGAACCGGGTCAGAACCGGGTCAGAACCGGGAACAGAACCGGGTCAGAACCGGGTCAGAACCGGGGAACAGAACCGGGAACAGAACCGGGAACAGAACCGGGCCAGAACCGGGAACAAGAACCGGGTCAGAACCGGGAACAGAACCGGGAACAGAACCGGGAACAGAACCGGGTCAGAACCGGGTCAGAACCGGGAACAGAACCGGGAACAGAACCGGGCCAGAACCGGGAACAGAACCGGGTCAGAACCGGGAACAGAACCGGGTCAGAACCGGGAACAGAACCGGGGTCAGAACCGGGTCAGAACCGGGCCAGAACCGGGTCAGAACCGGGAACAGAACCGGGCCAGAACCGGGTCAGAACCGGGAACAGAACCGGGAACAGAACCGGGTCAGAACCGGGAACAGAACCGGGTCAGAACCGGGAACAGAACCGGGCCAGAACCGGGTCAGAACCGGGAACAGAACCGGGCCAGAACCGGGCCAGAACCGGGGAACAGAACCGGGTCAGAACCGGGCCAGAACCGGGTCAGAACCGGGAACAGAACCGGGAACAGAACCGGGTCAGAACCGAGAACAGAACCGGGAACAGAACCGGGAACAGAACCGGGTCAGAACCGGGGCCAGAACCGGGAACAGAACCGGGAACAGAACCGGGTCAGAACCGGGTCAGAACCGGGAACAGAACCGGGTCAGAACCGAGAACAGAACCGGGTCAGAACCGGGAACAGAACCGAGAACAGAACCGGGTCAGAACCGGGCCAGAACCGGGAACAGAACCGAGAACAGAACCGGGCCAGAACCGGGAACAGAACCGGGTCAGAACCGGGAACAGAACCGGGTCAGAACCGGGTCAGAACCGGGTCAGAACCGGGCCAGAACCGGGTCAGAACCGGGAACAGAACCGGGAACAGAACCGGGAACAGACCGGGAACAGAACCGGGAACAGAACCGGGTCAGAACCGGGTCAGAACCGGGGAACAGAACCGGGAACAGAACCGGGTCAGAACCGGGTCAGAACCGGGTCAGAACCGGGAACAGAACCGGGTCAGAACCGGGAACAGAACCGGGAACAGAACCGGGAACAGAACCGAGAACAGAACCGGGAACAGAACCGGGTCAGAACCGGGAACAGAACCGGGAACAGAACCGGGTCAGAACCGGGGTCAGAACCGGGAACAGAACCGGGACCAGAACCGGGAACAGAACCGGGTCAGAACCGGGAACAGAACCGGGAACAGAACCGGGTCAGAAACCGGGAACAGAACCGGGAACAGAACCGGGAACAGAACCGGGAACAGAACCGGGACAGAACCGGGTCAGAACCGGGAACAGAACCGGGTCAGAACCGGGAACAGAACCGGGAACAGAACCGGGTCAGAACCGAGAACAGAACCGGGAACAGAACCGGGTCAGAACCGGGAACAGAACCGAGAACAGAACCGGGTCAGAACCGGGCCAGAACCGGGAACAGAACCGAGAACAGAACCGGGCCAGAACCGGGAACAGAACCGGGTCAGAACCGGGTCAGAACCGGGAACAGAACCGGGAACAGAACCGGGTCAGAACCGGGAACAGAACCGGGTCAGAACCGGGTCAGAACCGGGTCAGAACCGGGAACAGAACCGGGACAGAACCGGGAACAGAACCGGGTCAGAACCGGGTCAGAACCGGGTCAGAACCGGGAACAGAACCGGGTCAGAACCGGGTCAGAACCGGGAACAGAACCGGGTCAGAACCGGGTCAGAACCGGGAACAGAACCGGGCCAGAACCGGGAACAGAACCGGGAACAGAACCGGGTCAGAACCGGGAACAGAACCGGGAACAGAACCGGGTCAGAACCGGGTCAGAACCGGGAACAGAACCGGGCCAGAACCGGGTCAGAACCGGGAACAGAACCGGGCCAGAACCGGGTCAGAACCGGGGAACAGAACCGGGAACAGAACCGGGTCAGAACCGGGAACAGAACCGGGAACAGAACCGGGTCAGAACCGGGAACAGAACCGGGAACAGAACCGGGAACAGAACCGGGAACAGAACCGGGTCAGAACCGGGCCAGAACCGGGAACAGAACCGAGAACAGAACCGGGTCAGAACCGGGAACAGAACCGGGTCAGAACCGGGAACAGAACCGGGCCAGAACCGGGTCAGAACCGGGTCAGAACCGGGAACAGAACCGGGAACAGAACTGGGAACAGAACCGGGTCAGAACCGGGAACAGAACCGGGAACAGAACCGGGTCAGAACCGGGAACAGAACCGGGACAGAACCGGGCCAGAACCGGGTCAGAACCGGGAACAGAACCGGTCAGAACCGGGTCAGAACCGGGTCAGAACCGGGAACAGAACCGGGAACAGAACCGGGAACAGAACTGGGAACAGAACCGGGGTCAGAACCGGGCCAGAACCGGGTCAGAACCGAGAACAGAACCGGGAACAGAACCGGGTCAGAACCGGGTCAGAACCGGGGCCAGAACCGGGTCAGAACCGGGTCAGAACCGGGAACAGAACCGGGAACAGAACTGGGAACAGAACCGGGTCAGAACCGGGCCAGAACCGGGTCAGAACCGAGAACAGAACCGGGAACAGAACCGGGACAGAACCGGGCCAGAACCGGGTCAGAACCGGGAACAGAACCGGGTCAGAACCGGGTCAGAACCGGGGTCAGAACCGGGAACAGAACCGGGAACAGAACCGGGAACAGAACCGGGAACAGAACCGGGTCAGAACCGAGAACAGAACCGGGAACAGAACCGGGAACAGAACCGGGAACAGAACCGGGTCAGAACCGGGAACAGAACCGGGAACAGAACCGGGTCAGAACCGGGAACAGAACCGGGAACAGAACCGGGTCAGAACCGGGAACAGAACCGGGAACAGAACGCGGTCAGAAACCGGGCCAGAACCGGGTCAGAACCGGGAACAGAACCGGGTCAGAACCGGGTCAGAACCGGGAACAGAACCGGGAACAGAACCGGGCCAGAACCGGGTCAGAACCGGGAACAGAACCGGGTCAGAACCGGGTCAGAACCGGGAACAGAACCGGGAACAGAACCGGGCCAGAACCGGGGTCAGAACCGGGAACAGAACCGGGAACAGAACCGGGCCAGAACCGGGTCAGAACCGGGTCAGAACCGGGAACAGAACCGGGAACAGAACCGGGAACAGAACCGGGTCAGAACCGGGAACAGAACCGGGAACAGAACCGGGTCAGAACCGGGCCAGAACCGGGAACAGAACCGGGAACAGAACCGGGAACAGAACCGGGAACAGAACCGGGTCAGAACCGGGTACAGAACCGGGAACAGAACCGGGACCAGAACCGGGGACAGAACCGGGAACAGAACCGGGAACAGAACCGGGAACAGAACCGGGACCAGAACCGGGTCAGAACCGGGAACAGAACCGGGTCAGAACCGGGTCAGAACCGGGTCAGAACCGGGTCAGAACCGGGAACAGAACCGGGTCAGAACCGGGTCAGAACCGGGAACAGAACCGGGACAGAACCGGGACAGAACCGGGAACAGAACCGGGAACAGAACCGGGAACAGAACCGGGTCAGAACCGGGTCAGAACCGGGACCAGAACCGGGAACAGAACCGGGTCAGAACCGGGAACAGAACCGGGAACAGAACCGGGACAGAACCGGGAACAGAACCGGGAACAGAACCGGGAACAGAACCGGGTCAGAACCGGGAACAGAACCGGGAACAGAACCGGGAACAG
>NW_026990028.1:27500-49235 GCF_036417665.1 Passer domesticus | reverse complement strand
AGGCCGAGCTGGAATCGAGCTTCTGACCACTGTAGTTTTGGAGAAATCCAGCCAAATTTGGAAATTTTGAGGTTGGGTGGTCAGGGTGGGCCAGGGCGAGTGGCCGCAAAGAGAGGCCATTTTGCAGGGGAAAAAGAAGTCCTTTGGCCAACCTCTGGGCATCAGGTGAAAGCTGGCCTTTGGGGCTATAAGGCCGAGATGGGATCTAGCTTCTGACCACTGTAGTTTTGGAGAAATCCAGCCAAATTTGGAAATTTTGAGGTTGGGTGGTCAGGGTGGGCCAGGGCGAGTGGCCGCAAAGAGAGGCCATTTTGCAGGGGAAAAAGAAGTCCTTTGGCCAACCTCTGGGCATCAGGTGAAAGCTGGCCTTTGGGGCTATAAGGCCGAGCTGGAATCTAGCTTCTGACCACTGTAGTTTTGGAGAAATCCAGCCAAATTTGGAAATTTTGAGGTTGGGTGGTCAGGGTGGGCCAGGGCGAGTGGCCGCAACGAGAGGCCATTTTGCAGGGGAAAAAGAAGTCCTTTGGCCAACCTCTGGGCATCAGGTGAAAGCTGGCCTTTGGGGCTATAAGGCCAAGCTGGGATCTAGCTTCTGACCACTGTAGTTTTGGAGAAATCCAGCCAAATTTGGAAATTTTGAGGTTGGGTGGTCAGGGTGGGCCAGGGCGAGTGGCCGCAAAGAGAGGCCATTTTGCAGGGGAAAAAGAAGTCCTTTGGCCAACCTCTGGGCATCAGGTGAAAGCTGGCCTTTGGGGCTATAAGGCCGAGCTGGGATCTAGCTTCTGACCACTGTAGTTTTGGAGAAATCCAGCAAAATTTGGAAATTTTGAGGTTGGGTGGTCAGGCTGGGCCAGGGCAAGTGGCCGCAAAGAGAGGCCATTTTGCAGGGGAAAAAGAAGTCCTTTGGCCAACCTCTGGGCATCAGGTGAAAGCTGGCCTTTGGGGCTATAAGGCCGAGCTGGAATCTAGCTTCTGACCACTGTAGTTTTGGAGAAATCCAGCCAAATTTGGAAATTTTGAGGTTGGGTGGTCAGGGTGGGCCAGGGCGAGTGGCCGCAAAGAGAGGCCATTTTGCAGGGGAAAAAGAAGTCCTTTGGCCAACCTCTGGGCATCAGGTGAAAGCTGGCCTTTGGGGCTATAAGGCCGAGCTGGGATCTAGCTTCTGACCACTGTAGTTTTGGAGAAATCCAGCCAAATTTGGAAATTTTGAGGTTGGGTGGTCAGGGTGGGCCAGGGCGAGTGGCCGCAAAGAGAGGCCATTTTGCAGGGGAAAAAGAAGTCCTTTGGCCAACCTCTGGGCATCAGGTGAAAGCTGGCCTTTGGGGCTATAAGGCCGAGCTGGGATCTAGCTTCTGACCACTGTAGTTTTGGAGAAATCCAGCCAAATTTGGAAATTTTGAGGTTGGGTGGTCAGGGTGGGCCAGGGCGAGTGGCCGCAAAGAGAGGCCATTTTGCAGGGGAAAAAGAAGTCCTTTGGCCAACCTCTGGGCATCAGGTGAAAGCTGGCCTTTGGGGCTATAAGGCCAAGCTGGGATCTAGCTTCTGACCACTGTAGTTTTGGAGAAATCCAGCAAAATTTGGAAATTTTGAGGTTGGGTGGTCAGGGTGGGCCAGGGCGAGTGGCCGCAAAGAGAGGCCATTTTGCAGGGGAAAAAGAAGTCCTTTGGCCAACCTCTGGGCATCAGGTGAAAGCTGGCCTTTGGGGCTATAAGGCCGAGCTGGAATCGAGCTTCTGACCACTGTAGTTTTGGAGAAATCCAGCCAAATTTGGAAATTTTGAGGTTGGGTGGTCAGGGTGGGCCAGGGCGAGTGGCCGCAAAGAGAGGCCATTTTGCAGGGGAAAAAGAAGTCCTTTGGCCAACCTCTGGGCATCAGGTGAAAGCTGGCCTTTGGGGCTATAAGGCCGAGCTGGGATCTAGCTTCTGACCACTGTAGTTTTGGAGAAATCCAGCCAAATTTGGAAATTTGGAGGTTGGGTGGTCAGGGTGGGCCAGGGCGAGTGGCCGCAAAGAGAGGCCCTTTTGCAGGGGAAAAAGAAGTCCTTTGGCCAACCTCTGGGCATCAGGTGAAAGCTGGCCTTTGGGGCTATAAGGCCGAGCTGGGATCTAGCTTCTGACCACTGTAGTTTTGGAGAAATCCAGCCAAATTTGGAAATTTTGAGGTTGGGTGGTCAGGGTGGGCCAGGGCGAGTGGCCGCAAAGAGAGGCCATTTTGCAGGGGAAAAAGAAGTCCTTTGGCCAACCTCTGGGCATCAGGTGAAAGCTGGCCTTTGGGGCTATAAGGCCGAGCTGGGATCTAGCTTCTGACCACTGTAGTTTTGGAGAAATCCAGCCAAATTTGGAAATTTTGAGGTTGGGTGGTCAGGGTGGGCCAGGGCGAGTGGCCGCAAAGAGAGGCCATTTTGCAGGGGAAAAAGAAGTCCTTTGGCCAACCTCTGGGCATCAGGTGAAAGCTGGCCTTTGGGGCTATAAGGCCGAGCTGGAATCTAGCTTCTGACCACTGTAGTTTTGGAGAAATCCAGCCAAATTTGGAAATTTTGAGGTTGGGTGGTCAGGGTGGGCCAGGGCGAGTGGCCGCAAAGAGAGGCCATTTTGCAGGGGAAAAAGAAGTCCTTTGGCCAACCTCTGGGCATCAGGTGAAAGCTGGCCTTTGGGGCTATAAGGCCAAGCTGGGATCTAGCTTCTGACCACTGTAGTTTTGGAGAAATCCAGCCAAATTTGGAAATTTTGAGGTTGGGTGGTCAGGGTGGGCCAGGGCGAGTGGCCGCAAAGAGAGGCCATTTTGCAGGGGAAAAAGAAGTCCTTTGGCCAACCTCTGGGCATCAGGTGAAAGCTGGCCTTTGGGGCTATAAGGCCGAGCTGGGATCTAGCTTCTGACCACTGTAGTTTTGGAGAAATCCAGCAAAATTTGGAAATTTTGAGGTTGGGTGGTCAGGCTGGGCAAGGGCAAGTGGCCGCAAAGAGAGGCCATTTTGCAGGGGAAAAAGAAGTCCTTTGGCCAACCTCTGGGCATCAGGTGAAAGCTGGCCTTTGGGGCTATAAGGCCGAGCTGGAATCTAGCTTCTGACCACTGTAGTTTTGGAGAAATCCAGCCAAATTTGGAAATTTTGAGGTTGGGTGGTCAGGGTGGGCCAGGGCGAGTGGCCGCAAAGAGAGGCCATTTTGCAGGGGAAAAAGAAGTCCTTTGGCCAACCTCTGGGCATCAGGTGAAAGCTGGCCTTTGGGGCTATAAGGCCGAGCTGGGATCTAGCTTCTGACCACTGTAGTTTTGGTGAAATCCAGCCAAATTTGGAAATTTTGAGGTTGGGTGGTCAGGGTGGGCCAGGGCGAGTGGCCGCAAAGAGAGGCCATTTTGCAGGGGAAAAAGAAGTCCTTTGGCCAACCTCTGGGCATCAGGTGAAAGCTGGCCTTTGGGGCTATAAGGCCGAGCTGGGATCTAGCTTCTGACCACTGTAGTTTTGGAGAAATCCAGCCAAATTTGGAAATTTTGAGGTTGTGTGGTCAGGGTGGGCCAGGGCGAGTGGCCGCAAAGAGAGGCCATTTTGCAGGGGAAAAAGAAGTCCTTTGGCCAACCTCTGGGCATCAGGTGAAAGCTGGCCTTTGGGGCTATAAGGCCGAGCTGGGATCTAGCTTCTGACCACTGTAGTTTTGGAGAAATCCAGCCAAATTTGGAAATTTTGAGGTTGGGTGGTCAGGCTGGGCCAGGGCAAGTGGCCGCAAAGAGAGGCCATTTTGCAGGGGAAAAAGAAGTCCTTTGGCCAACCTCTGGGCATCAGGTGAAAGCTGGCCTTTGGGGCTATAAGGCCGAGCTGGAATCTAGCTTCTGACCACTGTAGTTTTGGAGAAATCCAGCCAATTTGGAAATTTTGAGGTTGGGTGGTCAGGGTGGGCCAGGGCGAGTGGCCGCAAAGAGAGGCCATTTTGCAGGGGAAAAAGAAGTCCTTTGGCCAACCTCTGGGCATCAGGTGAAAGCTGGCCTTTGGGGCTATAAGGCCGAGCTGGGATCTAGCTTCTGACCACTGTAGTTTTGGAGAAATCCAGCCAAATTTGGAAATTTTGAGGTTGGGTGGTCAGGGTGGGCCAGGGCGAGTGGCCGCAAAGAGAGGCCATTTTGCAGGGGAAAAAGAAGTCCTTTGGCCAACCTCTGGGCATCAGGTGAAAGCTGGCCTTTGGGGCTATAAGGCCGAGCTGGGATCTAGCTTCTGACCACTGTAGTTTTGGAGAAATCCAGCCAAATTTGGAAATTTTGAGGTTGGGTGGTCAGGGTGGGCCAGGGCGAGTGGCCGCAAAGAGAGGCCATTTTGCAGGGGAAAAAGAAGTCCTTTGGCCAACCTCTGGGCATCAGGTGAAAGCTGGCCTTTGGGGCTATAAGGCCGAGCTGGGATCTAGCTTCTGACCACTGTAGTTTTGGAGAAATCCAGCCAAATTTGGAAATTTTGAGGTTGGGTGGTCAGGGTGGGCCAGGGCGAGTGGCCGCAAAGAGAGGCCATTTTGCAGGGGAAAAAGAAGTCCTTTGGCCAACCTCTGGGCATCAGGTGAAAGCTGGCCTTTGGGGCTATAAGGCCGAGCTGGAATCGAGCTTCTGACCACTGTAGTTTTGGAGAAATCCAGCCAAATTTGGAAATTTTGAGGTTGGGTGGTCAGGGTGGGCCAGGGCGAGTGGCCGCAAAGAGAGGCCATTTTGCAGGGGAAAAAGAAGTCCTTTGGCCAACCTCTGGGCATCAGGTGAAAGCTGGCCTTTGGGGCTATAAGGCCGAGCTGGGATCTAGCTTCTGACCACTGTAGTTTTGGAGAAATCCAGCCAAATTTGGAAATTTTGAGGTTGGGTGGTCAGGGTGGGCCAGGGCGAGTGGCCGCAAAGAGAGGCCCTTTTGCAGGGGAAAAAGAAGTCCTTTGGCCAACCTCTGGGCATCAGGTGAAAGCTGGCCTTTGGGGCTATAAGGCCGAGCTGGGATCTAGCTTCTGACCACTGTAGTTTTGGAGAAATCCAGCCAAATTTGGAAATTTTGAGGTTGGGTGGTCAGGGTGGGCCAGGGCGAGTGGCCGCAAAGAGAGGCCATTTTGCAGGGGAAAAAGAAGTCCTTTGGCCAACCTCTGGGCATCAGGTGAAAGCTGGCCTTTGGGGCTATAAGGCCGAGCTGGGATCTAGCTTCTGACCACTGTAGTTTTGGAGAAATCCAGCCAAATTTGGAAATTTTGAGGTTGGGTGGTCAGGGTGGGCCAGGGCGAGTGGCCGCAAAGAGAGGCCATTTTGCAGGGGAAAAAGAAGTCCTTTGGCCAACCTCTGGGCATCAGGTGAAAGCTGGCCTTTGGGGCTATAAGGCCGAGCTGGAATCTAGCTTCTGACCACTGTAGTTTTGGAGAAATCCAGCCAAATTTGGAAATTTTGAGGTTGGGTGGTCAGGGTGGGCCAGGGCGAGTGGCCGCAAAGAGAGGCCATTTTGCAGGGGAAAAAGAAGTCCTTTGGCCAACCTCTGGGCATCAGGTGAAAGCTGGCCTTTGGGGCTATAAGGCCAAGCTGGGATCTAGCTTCTGACCACTGTAGTTTTGGAGAAATCCAGCCAAATTTGGAAATTTTGAGGTTGGGTGGTCAGGGTGGGCCAGGGCGAGTGGCCGCAAAGAGAGGCCATTTTGCAGGGGAAAAAGAAGTCCTTTGGCCAACCTCTGGGCATCAGGTGAAAGCTGGCCTTTGGGGCTATAAGGCCGAGCTGGGATCTAGCTTCTGACCACTGTAGTTTTGGAGAAATCCAGCCAAATTTGGAAATTTTGAGGTTGGGTGGTCAGGCTGGGCCAGGGCAAGTGGCCGCAAAGAGAGGCCATTTTGCAGGGGAAAAAGAAGTCCTTTGGCCAACCTCTGGGCATCAGGTGAAAGCTGGCCTTTGGGGCTATAAGGCCGAGCTGGAATCTAGCTTCTGACCACTGTAGTTTTGGAGAAATCCAGCCAAATTTGGAAATTTTGAGGTTGGGTGGTCAGGGTGGGCCAGGGCGAGTGGCCGCAAAGAGAGGCCATTTTGCAGGGGAAAAAGAAGTCCTTTGGCCAACCTCTGGGCATCAGGTGAAAGCTGGCCTTTGGGGCTATAAGGCCGAGCTGGGATCTAGCTTCTGACCACTGTAGTTTTGGTGAAATCCAGCCAAATTTGGAAATTTTGAGGTTGGGTGGTCAGGGTGGGCCAGGGCGAGTGGCCGCAAAGAGAGGCCATTTTGCAGGGGAAAAAGAAGTCCTTTGGCCAACCTCTGGGCATCAGGTGAAAGCTGGCCTTTGGGGCTATAAGGCCGAGCTGGGATCTAGCTTCTGACCACTGTAGTTTTGGAGAAATCCAGCCAAATTTGGAAATTTTGAGGTTGGGTGGTCAGGGTGGGCCAGGGCGAGTGGCCGCAAAGAGAGGCCATTTTGCAGGGGAAAAAGAAGTCCTTTGGCCAACCTCTGGGCATCAGGTGAAAGCTGGCCTTTGGGGCTATAAGGCCGAGCTGGGATCTAGCTTCTGACCACTGTAGTTTTGGAGAAATCCAGCCAAATTTGGAAATTTTGAGGTTGGGTGGTCAGGGTGGGCCAGGGCGAGTGGCCGCAAAGAGAGGCCATTTTGCAGGGGAAAAAGAAGTCCTTTGGCCAACCTCTGGGCATCAGGTGAAAGCTGGCCTTTGGGGCTATAAGGCCGAGCTGGAATCGAGCTTCTGACCACTGTAGTTTTGGAGAAATCCAGCCAAATTTGGAAATTTTGAGGTTGGGTGGTCAGGGTGGGCCAGGGCGAGTGGCCGCAAAGAGAGGCCATTTTGCAGGGGAAAAAGAAGTCCTTTGGCCAACCTCTGGGCATCAGGTGAAAGCTGGCCTTTGGGGCTATAAGGCCGAGCTGGGATCTAGCTTCTGACCACTGTAGTTTTGGAGAAATCCAGCCAAATTTGGAAATTTTGAGGTTGGGTGGTCAGGGTGGGCCAGGGCGAGTGGCCGCAAAGAGAGGCCCTTTTGCAGGGGAAAAAGAAGTCCTTTGGCCAACCTCTGGGCATCAGGTGAAAGCTGGCCTTTGGGGCTATAAGGCCGAGCTGGGATCTAGCGTCTGACCACTGTAGTTTTGGAGAAATCCAGCCAAATTTGGCAATTTTGAGGTTGGGTGGTCAGGGTGGGCCAGGGCGAGTGGCCGCAAAGAGAGGCCATTTTGCAGGGGAAAAAGAAGTCCTTTGGCCAACCTCTGGGCATCAGGTGAAAGCTGGCCTTTGGGGCTATAAGGCCGAGCTGGGATCTAGCTTCTGACCACTGTAGTTTTGGAGAAATCCAGCCAAATTTGGAAATTTTGAGGTTGGGTGGTCAGGGTGGGCCAGGGCGAGTGGCCGCAAAGAGAGGCCATTTTGCAGGGGA
Source organism: Passer domesticus (assembly GCF_036417665.1). Taxonomy (NCBI): domain Eukaryota; kingdom Metazoa; phylum Chordata; class Aves; order Passeriformes; family Passeridae; genus Passer; species Passer domesticus. Next base: position 41,885 of record NW_026990028.1, on the reverse strand, counting down.
AAAAGAAGTCCTTTGGCCAACCTCTGGGCATCAGGTGAAAGCTGGCCTTTGGGGCTATAAGGCCGAGCTGGGATCTAGCTTCTGACCACTGTAGTTTTGGAGAAATCCAGCCAAATTTGGCAATTTTGAGGTTGGGTGGTCAGGGTGGGCCAGGGCGAGTGGCCGCAAAGAGAGGCCATTTTGCAGGGGAAAAAGAAGTCCTTTGGCCAACCTCTGGGCATCAGGTGAAAGCTGGCCTTTGGGGCTATAAGGCCGAGCTGGAATCGAGCTTCTGACCACTGTAGTTTTGGAGAAATCCAGCCAAATTTGGAAATTTTGAGGTTGGGTGGTCAGGGTGGGCCAGGGCGAGTGGCCGCAAAGAGAGGCCATTTTGCAGGGGAAAAAGAAGTCCTTTGGCCAACCTCTGGGCATCAGGTGAAAGCTGGCCTTTGGGGCTATAAGGCCGAGCTGGGATCTAGCTTCTGACCACTGTAGTTTTGGAGAAATCCAGCCAAATTTGGAAATTTGGAGGTTGGGTGGTCAGGGTGGGCCAGGGCGAGTGGCCGCAAAGAGAGGCCCTTTTGCAGGGGAAAAAGAAGTCCTTTGGCCAACCTCTCGGCATCAGGTGAAAGCTGGCCTTTGGGGCTATAAGGCCGAGCTGGGATCTAGCGTCTGACCACTGTAGTTTTGGAGAAATCCAGCCAAATTTGGAAATTTTGAGGTTGGGTGGTCAGGGTGGGCCAGGGCGAGTGGCCGCAAAGAGAGGCCATTTTGCAGGGGAAAAAGAAGTCCTTTGGCCAACCTCTGGGCATCAGGTGAAAGCTGGCCTTTGGGGCTATAAGGCCGAGCTGGGATCTAGCTTCTGACCACTGTAGTTTTGGAGAAATCCAGCCAAATTTGGAAATTTTGAGGTTGGGTGGTCAGGGTGGGCCAGGGCGAGTGGCCGCAAAGAGAGGCCATTTTGCAGGGGAAAAAGAAGTCCTTTGGCCAACCTCTGGGCATCAGGTGAAAGCTGGCCTTTGGGGCTATAAGGCCGAGCTGGGATCTAGCTTCTGACCACTGTAGTTTTGGAGAAATCCAGCCAAATTTGGAAATTTGGAGGTTGGGTGGTCAGGGTGGGCCAGGGCGAGTGGCCGCAAAGAGAGGCCCTTTTGCAGGGGAAAAAGAAGTCCTTTGGCCAACCTCTGGGCATCAGGTGAAAGCTGGCCTTTGGGGCTATAAGGCCGAGCTGGGATCTAGCTTCTGACCACTGTAGTTTTGGAGAAATCCAGCCAAATTTGGAAATTTTGAGGTTGGGTGGTCAGGGTGGGCCAGGGCGAGTGGCCGCAAAGAGAGGCCATTTTGCAGGGGAAAAAGAAGTCCTTTGGCCAACCTCTGGGCATCAGGTGAAAGCTGGCCTTTGGGGCTATAAGGCCGAGCTGGGATCTAGCTTCTGACCACTGTAGTTTTGGAGAAATCCAGCCAAATTTGGAAATTTTTAGGTTGGGTGGTCAGGGTGGGCCAGGGCGAGTGGCCGCAAAGAGAGGCCATTTTGCAGGGGAAAAAGAAGTCCTTTGGCCAACCTCTGGGCATCAGGTGAAAGCTGGCCTTTGGGGCTATAAGGCCGAGCTGGGATCTAGCTTCTGACCACTGTAGTTTTGGAGAAATCCAGCCAAATTTGGAAATTTTGAGGTTGGGTGGTCAGGTGGGCCAGGGCGAGTGGCCGCAAAGAGAGGCCATTTTGCAGGGGAAAAAGAAGTCCTTTGGCCAACCTCTGGGCATCAGGTGAAAGCTGGCCTTTGGGGCTATAAGGCCGAGCTGGGATCTAGCTTCTGACCACTGTAGTTTTGGAGAAATCCAGCAAAATTTGGAAATTTTGAGGTTGGGTGGTCAGGGTGGGCCAGGGCGAGTGGCCGCAAAGAGAGGCCATTTTGCAGGGGAAAAAGAAGTCCTTTGGCCAACCTCTGGGCATCAGGTGAAAGCTGGCCTTTGGGGCTATAAGGCCGAGCTGGGAATCGAGCTTCTGACCACTGTAGTTTTGGAGAAATCCAGCCAAATTTGGAAATTTTGAGGTTGGGTGGTCAGGGTGGGCCAGGGCGAGTGGCCGCAAAGAGAGGCCATTTTGCAGGGGAAAAAGAAGTCCTTTGGCCAACCTCTGGGCATCAGGTGAAAGTTGGCCTTTGGGGCTATAAGGCCGAGCTGGGATCTAGCTTCTGACCACTGTAATTTTGGAGAAATCCAGCCAAATTTGGAAATTTTGAGGTTGGGTGGTCAGGGTGGGCCAGGGCGAGTGGCCGCAAAGAGAGGCCATTTTGCAGGGGAAAAAGAAGTCCTTTGGCCAACCTCTGGGCATCAGGTGAAAGCTGGCCTTTGGGGCTATAAGGCCGAGCTGGGATCTAGCTTCTGACCACTGTAGTTTTGGAGAAATCCAGCCAAATTTGGCAATTTTGAGGTTGGGTGGTCAGGGTGGGCCAGGGCGAGTGGCCGCAAAGAGAGGCCATTTTGCAGGGGAAAAAGAAGTCCTTTGGCCAACCTCTGGGCATCAGGTGAAAGCTGGCCTTTGGGGCTATAAGGCCGAGCTGGGATCTAGCTTCTGACCACTGTAGTTTTGGAGAAATCCAGCCAAATTTGGAAATTTTGAGGTTGGGTGGTCAGGGTGGGCCAGGGCGAGTGGCCGCAAAGAGAGGCCATTTTGCAGGGGAAAAAGAAGTCCTTTGGCCAACCTCTGGGCATCAGGTGAAAGCTGGCCTTTGGGGCTATAAGGCCGAGCTGGGATCTAGCTTCTGACCACTGTAGTTTTGGAGAAATCCAGCCAAATTTGGAAATTTTGAGGTTGGGTGGTCAGGGTGGGCCAGGGCGAGTGGCCGCAAAGAGAGGCCATTTTGCAGGGGAAAAAGAAGTCCTTTGGCCAACCTCTGGGCATCAGGTGAAAGCTGGCCTTTGGGGCTATAAGGCCGAGCTGGGATCTAGCTTCTGACCACTGTAGTTTTGGAGAAATCCAGCCAAATTTGGAAATTTTGAGGTTGGGTGGTCAGGGTGGGCCAGGGCGAGTGGCCGCAAAGAGAGGCCATTTTGCAGGGGAAAAAGAAGTCCTTTGGCCAACCTCTGGGCATCAGGTGAAAGCTGGCCTTTGGGGCTATAAGGCCGAGCTGGGATCTAGCTTCTGACCACTGTAGTTTTGGAGAAATCCAGCCAAATTTGGCAATTTTGAGGTTGGGTGGTCAGGGTGGGCCAGGGCGAGTGGCCGCAAAGAGAGGCCATTTTGCAGGGGAAAAAGAAGTCCTTTGGCCAACCTCTGGGCATCAGGTGAAAGCTGGCCTTTGGGGCTATAAGGCCGAGCTGGGATCTAGCTTCTGACCACTGTAGTTTTGGAGAAATCCAGCCAAATTTGGAAATTTTGAGGTTGGGTGGTCAGGGTGGGCCAGGGCGAGTGGCCGCAAAGAGAGGCCATTTTGCAGGGGAAAAAGAAGTCCTTTGGCCAACCTCTGGGCATCAGGTGAAAGCTGGCCTTTGGGGCTATAAGGCCGAGCTGGGATCTAGCTTCTGACCACTGTAGTTTTGGAGAAATCCAGCCAAATTTGGAAATTTTGAGGTTGGGTGGTCAGGGTGGGCCAGGGCGAGTGGCCGCAAAGAGAGGCCATTTTGCAGGGGAAAAAGAAGTCCTTTGGCCAACCTCTGGGCATCAGGTGAAAGCTGGCCTTTGGGGCTATAAGGCCGAGCTGGGATCTAGCTTCTGACCACTGTAGTTTTGGAGAAATCCAGCCAAATTTGGAAATTTTGAGGTTGGGTGGTCAGGGTGGGCCAGGGCGAGTGGCCGCAAAGAGAGGCCATTTTGCAGGGGATAAAGAAGTCTTGTGCCTGTAAGCTCCACCCACATTTTAGGCCACACCCCCTCCCCAGCCTGCTTGCACCTTCAAGCCCCACCCGCCCCTTCAGTCCCCTCCCATCCCTCCAAACCCCACCCACCCCCTCAGGCCCCACCCATCCCTCACTCTGTGTAGCCACACCCTCTTCATTGAGCCCCACCCACTACCTTAGCCTCTGCCGAGCTATGCCCTTCCCAACCCTCTAAGCCCCACCCACCTCTCTAAGCCCCACACACCTCTCTAAGCCCCACCCTCCACCTTAAGCCCCACCCACCTCTTTCGGCCACACACACCTTTCTAATCCCCACCCACCTCCCCAAGCTCCACTCGCCTCCCGAAGCCCCACCCACCTCCCGAAGCCCTTCTGGCCCCACCCACCCCTCACTCCCTGTAGCCACATTCACTTCATTAAGCCCCACCCACCCCATCAAGCTCCACACAACCCTTTCCATCCCACCTGGCATCTTAAGCCCCACCGACCACCTTAGCGCCTCTCTAGTCAAGCCCCTCCCAACCCTGAAGCCCCACCCACCTCTCTAAACCCCTCACACCTTTCTAAGCCCCACACACCTCTCTAAGCCCCACCAACCTCTTTAGGCCACACCCACCTCCCTAAGCTCCACCCACCTCCTCTGATTGGCCAAGACTTCCACCGTCCACAGCACTGCCTCCGGTCTCTGGCTAATCAGCACAGCCTGCAGGGGCTGCCAAGTGTCAGGGGAGTGGGTGTGGCCTCGTTGGAGCCACTCCCCCTCCCCCAGAAAGCCACGACCACCTGAGAAGAATAATGTCGGGCCTTAGGATTTTGATGTCCCTGAGGGCATTTTGGCGGGGCCTCAGCCGAGGGGGCGGGGCCAGTCAAGAGATGCCTGTGATTGACAGGCACGAAGACACACCCCTTTTGCCATGGCTGTCACCACCTCTTTAGGCTCCTCCCACCCACCCAGCCAGGCCACGCCCACACCCTTAAGCCCCTCCCAGCCCCTTAGGCCCCACCCGTCTCTCTCAACCCTTCTAAGCCCCGCCCACTCCTTTCAGCCCCAGCCATGCATTTAGGCCACACCCACCCCACTAAGCTCCACCCGCGTTTTAGGCCACACCCCCTCCCCGGCCTGCTTGCACCTTCAAGCCCCACCTACCCCTTCAGGTCCCTCCCATCCCTCCAAGCCCCACCGACTCCCTCAGGCCCCACCCACCCCTCACTCCCTGTGGCCACACCCACTTCATTAAGCCCCACCCACCCCATCAAGCTCCACACAACCCTTTCCATCCCAGCCGCCATTTTAAGCCCCACCCACCACCTTAGCCGCTGCCTAGTTAAGCCTCTCCCAACCCTCAAGCCCCACCCACCTCTTTAAGCCCCATGCTCCTCCAAAAGCCCGACCCACCTCTTTAGGCCACACCTACCTCTCTAAGCCCCACCCACCTCCCTCAGCTTCACCCACCTCCCGAAGCCCCACCCACCTCCCGAAGCCCTTCCCACACCCTCAGGCCCCACCCACCCACCTCCTCTGATTGGCCAAGACTTCCACCGTCCACAGCACTGCCTCCGGTCTCTGGCTAATCAGCACAGCCTGCAGGGGCTGCCAAGTGTCAGGGGAGTGGGTGTGGCCTCGTTGGAGCCACTCCCCCTCCCCCAGAAACCCACGACCACCTGAGAAGAATAATGTCGGGCCTTAGGATTTTGATGTCCCTGAGGGCATTTTGGCGGGGCCTCAGCCGAGGGGGCGGGGCCAGTCAAGAGATGCCTGTGATTGACAGGCATGGAGCCACACCCCTTTTGCCATGGCTGCCACCACCTCTTTAGGCTCCTCCCACCCACCCAGCCAGGCCACGCCCACACCCTTAAGCCCCTCCCAGCCCCTTAGGCCCCACCCATCCCTTTCAACCCTTCTAAGCCCCGCCCACTCCTTTCAGCCCCAGCCAGGCATTTAGGCCACACCCACCCCACTAAGCTCCACCCACGTTTTAGGCCACACCACCTCCCCGGCCTGCTTGCACCTTCAAGCCCCACCCACCCCTTCAGGTCTCTCCCATCCCTCCAAGACCCACCGACTCCCTCAGGCCCCACCCACCCCTCACTCCCTGTGGCCACACCCACTCCATTAAGCCCCACCCACCCCATCAAGCTCCACACAACCCTTTCCATCCCAGCCGCCATTTTAAGCCCCACCCACCACCTTAGCCCCTGCCTAGTTAAGCCTCTCCCAACCCTGAAGCCCCACCCACCTCTCTAAGCCCCACCCACCTCTCTAAGCCCCACCCTCCTCCTTAAGCCCCACCCACCTCTTTAGGCCACACCCACCTCTCTAAGCTCCACCCACCTCCCTCAGCTCCACCCACCTCCCGAAGCCCCACCCACCTCCCGAAGCCCTTCCCACACCCTCAGGCCCCACCCACCTCCTGCTCTGCTTGGCCAAGACCTTCAACGCCCACACCACTGCCTCCGGGCTCTGGCCAATCAGCACGGCCTGCAGGGGCCACCAAGTCACAGGGGAGGGGGTGTGGCCTCGTTGGAGCCACGCCCCCTCCCCCAGAAAGCCACGCCCACCTGAGAAGATTTATGGGGGGCTGGAGGATTTTGGTGTCCCTGAGGGCATTTTGGCGGGGCCTCAGCCGGGGGGGCGGGGCCAGTCAAGAGATGCCTGTGATTGACAGGCACGAAGACACACCCCTTTTGCCATGGCTGCCACCATTTCTTTAGGCTCCTCCCACCCACCCAGCCAGGCCACGCCCACGCCCTTAAGCCCCTCCCAGCCCCTTAGGCCCCACCCATCCCTTTCAACCCTTCTAAGCCCCGCCCACTCCTTTCAGCCCCAGCCAGGTATTTAGGCCACACCCACCCCACTAAGCTCCACCCACATTTTAGGCCACACCCCCTCCCCGGCCTGCTTGCACCTTCAAGCCCCACCCACCCCTTCAGACCCCTCCCATCCCTCCAAGCCCCACTGACTCCCTCAGGCCCCACCCACCCCTCACTCCCTGTGACCACACCCACTTCATTAAGCCCCACCCACCCCATCAAGCTCCACACAACCCTTTCCATCCCAGCCGCCATTTTAAGCCCCACCCACCACCTTAGCCCCTGCCTAGTTAAGCCCCTCTCACTCCTCATGCCCCACCCACCTCTCTAAGCCCCACCCACCTCTCTAAGCCCCACCCTCCTCCTTAAGCCCCACCCACCTCTTTAGGCCACACCCACCTCTCTAAGCCCCACCCACCTCCCTCAGCTCCACCCACCTCCCGAAGCCCCACCCACCTCCCGAAACCCTTCCCACACCCTCAGGCCCCACCCACCTCCTGCTCTGATTGGCCAAGACCTCCAACGCCCACAGCACTGCCTCCGGGCTCTGGCCAATCAGCACGGCCTGCAGGGGCCGCCAAGTGTCAGGGGAGGGGGTGTGGCCTCGTTGGAGCCACGCCCCCTCCCCCAGAAAGCCACGCCCACCTGAGAAGAGTTAGGGGGGCTGGAGGATTTTGGTGTTCCTGAGGGCATTTAGGGTATCCACCGGCCCCGCCCACTCTGCTGCCAATCCGGCTCTGCCCTCGTGGCCAAGATGGCCCAAGGCTCTGCCCGGGACCGGCCCGGCATGGATGGAGCTCAGCAAAATCCCTCAGGTACCCCAAAGTCCTCTCCAAGTTCCCCAAAAGTCGCTCACGGCGCCCAAACTCCCCTCAAAAATCCCCAAAAGCTACTCAGGGAGCCAGAAATCCTCTCATAATACCCTAGCATCTCCCAGTAATCTCTCAGATATTTTCTCCATTTTTTGAGGTTATTTTCCTTTCCTTTGAAGTGGTTTTTCGAAGGTTTTCCCGGATTTTCGAAATGTGTTCCCTGGTTTTTTGTATATTTTCCCGTGATCTTGAAATGCTTTTCCAGGGTTTTTAAGAATATCTTTTGTGTTTTTAGAAAGTTTTTCCTTGTTTTTAGTATTTTTGTATTCTATCTTTCCCGGGATAATTTTCCCGGATTTCTCAGACTACTTTCCCTATTTATTAGAATTTTCATATTTCTGCAGAATAATCTTAAAGGAGTATATTGAAAAGCATCATGGAAAAGTCTTCTTAATACCCTACAAAACATTCTAAAATCCCTGGAATATTTCAGAAAGCCGGTTTTAAGCGTTCCAAAAGCCTGGGAGAATAGACTGAAAAAGTCCCAGAAACATATACTAAAATTCCCATAAAATAGTACAAAAAAGAAAATCCAGAGAAAATATTCTTGAGACTATCAATCCCAAAGCTTCGGGAAATATTCATAAAACCCCCTGAAAAACACACTAAAAACCCGGGAAAATGGTATAAAAATCTAGGGATAATGGTCCTGACACCCCCGTAAAATAGTCATAAAATCCCGGGAAAAGCTTTCCAAATTCCCCGGAAAATATTCAGGGAAACACAGGAAAATCATTTTAAAAAACCCAGGAAAATGGTTTAAATAGCCTGTTAAAATTGTTATTAAAACACGGCAAAATAATCATAAAATCCGTGGAAAAAGCAATCTAAAATCCCCAGGAAAACAGTTGCAAAAACCAGGAAAAATTTTCTAACTGATCAATATAGGCATGTGTTTTCTGTCTGTTTTAGAGAGCTTTTAAGCGTTTCTGGTTCTATTGTGACTTTGTAGGCTACTGGAGGAGAGTGTTACGCGTGTTTCTGCTCCTCTTGAGCAGCATGAATTTCCAGGTGTTTTGTAGTGGTTACAGAGTGTTTTCAAATATCTCGTTCTCTTTTGTGCGTTTCTAGGCTGCAAGAGGAGAGTGTTAATGGTGTTTTTGGTCCAATTCTAGAGCATGGTTTTGCAGGTGTTTTTTGCGGTGTTTTCCAATGACTCGTTCTTCTTTGTGTGTTTGCAGGCGGCTGGATGAGTGTTTCAGGCGTGTATCTAGTCCTGTTCTATATCATGATTATGCAGGTGTTTTCAGGTGGTTGTTCAGTGTTTTCAAATGTCTCGTGCTCTTTTGTGCATATACAGGCAGCTAGAGGTGAGTCTTAGGCGTGTTTCTGGTCCTGTTGAACAGCATGACATTGCAGGAGTTTTCGCGTAGTTACAGAATGTTTTTCAAATGTCTCGGGCTGTTTTGTGTGTTTGTAGGCTGCCGTAGGAGCGTCTTCTGCGTGTTTCTTGTCCTTTTTTTCTAGCATGCCATTGCAGGTGTTTTCGCGTATTTACAGCGTGTTTTCAAATGCCGTGAGATGTTTTTTGTGATTTTAGGCTCTTGGAGGAGCGCCTTCGGCCTGTTTCTGGTCCTGTGGAATAGCATGATATTGCAGGTGTTTTCCGGGAGTTACAGAGGGTTTTCAAAAGCCTCGGGCTGTTTTGTGTGTTTGTAGGCTGTTGGAAGAGCGTATAATGCGTGTATCTAGTTCTGTTCAATATCACGACTTTACAGGTGTTTTCAGGTGGTTGTACAGTGTTTTCAAAAGCCTCGGGCTGTTTTGTGCATATACAGGCTGCTAGAGGTGAGTCTTAGGCGTGTTTCTGGTCCTATTGTATAGCATGACTTGGAAGGTGTTTTCGCGTGTATAAAGAGTGTTTTCAAATGCCTCGGAATATTTTCTGTATTTTTAGACTGCTGGAAAAGCGTCTTCGCTGTGTTTCTGGTCCTTGTCTTTTAGCATGACTTTGCAGGTGTTTTCGCACAGTTTTCAAATGTCTCGGACTGTTTGGTGTGATTTTAAGCTATTGGAGGAGCGACTTCTGCCCGATTCTGGTCCTGTGGAATAGCATGATATTGCAGGTGTTTTCGCTTCGTTACAGAGTGTTTTCAAATGCCTCGGGCTGTTTTGTGTGTTTGGAGGCTGTTGGAGGAGCGTATACGACGTGTTTCTGGTCCTTTTGTATTGCATGACATTGCAGGTGTTTTCGCGTTGTTACAGCGTGTTTTCAAATGTCGTGAGATGTTTAGTGTGATTTTAGGCTGCTGGAGGAGCGTCTTCGGCCTCTTTCTGGCCCTTTTAAAAAGCATGATATTGCAGGTGTTTTCGCGTATTTACAGCATGTTTTCAAATGTCGTGAGATGTTTGGTGTGGTTTTAGGCTGCTGGAGGAGCGTATAAGGCGGGTATCTGGTCCTGTTCTATATCATGACTTTGCAGGTGTTTTCAGGTGGTTGTACAGTGTTTTCAAAAGCCTCGGGCTGTTTTGTGCGTATACAGGCTGCTAGAGGTGAGTCTTAGGCGTGTTTCTGGTCCTATAGTAGAGCATGATATTGCAGGTGTTTTCGCTTAGTTACAGAGTGTTTTCAGAAGCCTCGGGCTGTTTTGTGTGTTTGCAGGCTGTTGGAGGAGCGTATAAGGCGTGTTTCTGGTCCTTTTGAAAAGCATGATATTGCAGGTGTTTTCGCGTATTTACAGCGTGTTTTCAAATGTCGTGAGATGTTTCGTGTGATTTTAGGCTGCTGGAGGAGCGTCTTCGGCCTGTTTCTGGTCCTTTTGAAAAGCACGATATTGCAGGTGTTTTCACGTAGCTACAGAGTGTTTTCAAAAGCCTCGGGCTGTTTTGTGTGTTTGTAGGCTGTTCGAAGAGCGTATAAGGCGTGTATCTAGTTCTGTTCTGTATCATGAATTTGCAGGTGTTTTCAGGTGGTTGTACATTGTTTTCAAAAGCCTCGGGCTGTTTTATGCGTATACAGGCTGCTAGAGGTGAGTCTTAGGCGTGTTTCTGGTCCTTTTGTATTGCATGATATTGCAGGTGTTTTCGAGTAGTTTTCCAGTGTTTTCAAATGTCGTGAGATATTTGGTGTGATTTTAGGCTGCTGGAGGGGCGTCTTCGGCCTGTTTCTGGTCCTTTTGAAAAGCACGATATTGCAGGTGTTTTCACGTAGCTACAGAGTGTTTTCAGAAGCCTCGGGCTGTTTTGTGTGTTTGTAGGCTGTTGGATGAGCGTATAAGGCGTGTATCTAGTTCTGTTCTGTATCATGAATTTGCAGGTGTTTTCAGGTGGTTGTACAGTGTTTTCAAAAGCCTCGGGCTGTTTTGTGCGTATACAGGCAGCTAGAGGTGAGTCTCAGGCCTGTTTCTGGTCCTTTTGAAAAGCACGATATTGCAGGTGTTTTCACGTAGCTACAGAGTGTTTTCAAATGTCTCGGGCTGTTTTGTGTGTTTGGAGGCTGTTGGAGGAGCGTATAAGGCGTGTTTCTGGTCCTTTTGTATTGCATGACATCGCAGGTGTTATCGCGTTCTTACAGCGTGTTTTCAAATTTCGTGAGATGTTTGGTGTGATTTTAGGCTGCTGGAGGAGCGTCTTCGGCCTCTTTCTGGCCCTTTTAAAAAGCATGATATGCAGGTGTTTTCTCGTATTTACAGCATGTTTTCAAATGTCGTGAGATATTTGGTGTGGTTTTAGGCTGCTGGAGGAGCGTATAAGGCGTGTATCGAGTTCTGTTCTATATCATGACTTTGCAGGTGTTTTCGCGTAATTTTCCAGTGTTTTCAAATGTCGTGAGATGTTTGGTGTGATTTTAGGCTGTTGGAGGAGCATCTTCGGCCTGTTTCTGGTCCCTTTGAAAAGCACGATATTGCAGGTGTTTTCGCGTAGTTACAGAGTGTTTTCAAAAGGCTCTATCTGTATTGTGTGTTTGTAGGCTGTTGGATGAGCGTATAAGGCGTGTATCTAGTTCTGTTCTGTATCATGAATTTGCAGGTGATTTCAGGTGGTTGTACAGTGTTTTCAAAAGCCTCGGGCTGTTTTGTGCGTATACAGGCAGCTAGAGGTGAGTCTCAGGCCTGTTTCTGGTCCTTTTGAAAAGCACGATATTGCAGGTGTTTTCACGTAGCTACAGAGTGTTTTCAAAAGCCTCGGGCTGTTTTATGCGTATACAGGCTGCTAGAGGTGAGTCTTAGGCGTGTTTCTGGTCCTAGAGTACAGCATGATATTGCAGGTGTTTTCGCTTAGTTACAGAGTGTTTTCAGAAGCCTCGGGCTGTTTTGTGTGTTTGGAGGCTGTTGGAGGAGCGTATAAGGCGTGTTTCTGGTCCTTTTGTATTGCATGACATTGCAGGTGTTTTCGCGTATTTACAGCGTGTTTTCAAATGTCGTGAGATATTTGGTGTGATTTTAGGCTGCTGGAGGGGCGTCTTCGGCCTGTTTCTGGTCCTTTTGAAAAGCACGATATTGCAGGTGTTTTCACGTAGCTACAGAGTGTTTTCAAAAGCCTCGGCCTGTTTTGTGTATTTGTAGGCTGTTCGAAGAGCGTATAAGGCGTGTATCTAGTTCTGTTCTGTATCATGAATTTGCAGGTGTTTTCAGGTGGTTGTACATTGTTTTCAAAAGCCTCGGGCTGTTTTATGCGTATACAGGCTGCTAGAGGTGAGTCTTAGGTGTGTTTCTGGTCCTTTTGTATTGCATGATATTGCAGGTGTTTTCGAGTAGTTTTCCAGTGTTTTCAAATGTCGTGAGATATTTGGAGTGATTTTAGGCTGCTGGAGGGGCGTCTTCGGCCTGTTTCTGGTCCTTTTGAAAAGCACGATATTGAAGGTGTTTTCACGTAGCTACAGAGTGTTTTCAGAAGCCTCGGGCTGTTTTGTGTGTTTGTAGGCTGTTGGATGAGCGTGTAAGGCGTGTATCTAGTTCTGTTCTGTATCATGAATTTGCAGGTGTTTTCAGGTGGTTGTACAGTGTTTTCAAAAGCCTCGGGCTGTTTTGTGCGTATACAGGCAGCTAGAGGTGAGTCTCAGGCCTGTTTCTGGTCCTTTTGAAAAGCACGATATTGCAGGTGTTTTCACGTAGCTACAGAGTGTTTTCAAATGTCTCGGGCTGTTTTGTGTGTTTGGAGGCTGTTGGAGGAGCGTATAAGGCGTGTTTCTGGTCCTTTTGTATTGCATGACATCGCAGGTGTTATCGCGTTCTTACAGCGTGTTTTCAAATTTCGTGAGATGTTTGGTGTGATTTTAGGCTGCTGGAGGAGCGTCTTCGGCCTCTTTCTGGCCCTTTTAAAAAGCATGATATTGCAGGTGTTTTCGCGTATTTACAGCATGTTTTCAAATGTCGTGAGATATTTGGTGTGGTTTTAGGCTGCTGGAGGAGCGTATAAGGCGTGTATCGAGTTCTGTTCTATATCATGACTTTGCAGGTGTTTTCAGGTGGTTGTACAGTGTTTTCAAAAGCCTCGGGCTGTTTTGTGCGTATACAGGCTGCTAGAGGTGAGTCTCAGGCCTGTTTCTGGTCCTATAGTAGAGCATGATATTGCAGGTGTTTTCGCTTAGTTACAGAGTGTTTTCAGAAGCCTCGGGCTGTTTTGTGTGTTTGCAGGCTGTTGGAGGAGCGTATAAGGCGTGTTTCTGGTCCTTTTGTATTGCATGATATTGCAGGTGTTTTCGCGTAATTTTCCAGTGTTTTCAAAAGTCGTGAGATGTTTGGTGTGATTTTAGGCTGTTGGAGGAGCATCTTCGGCCTGTTTCTGGTCCCTTTGAAAAGCACGATATTGCAGGTGTTTTCGCGTAGTTACAGAGTGTTTTCAAAAGTCTCTATCTGTATTGTGCGTTTGTAGGCTCTTGGATGAGCGTATAAGGCGTGTATCTAGTTCTGTTCTGTATCATGAATTTGCAGGTGATTTCAGGTGGTTGTACAGTGTTTTCAAAAGCCTCGGGCTGTTTTGTGCGTATACAGGCAGCTAGAGGTGAGTCTCAGGCCTGTTTCTGGTCCTTTTGAAAAGCACGATATTGCAGGTGTTTTCACGTAGCTACAGAGTGTTTTCAAAAGCCTCGGGCTGTTTTATGCGTATACAGGCTGCTAGAGGTGAGTCTTAGGCGTGTTTCTGGTCCTAGAGTACAGCATGATATTGCAGGTGTTTTCGCTTAGTTACAGAGTGTTTTCAGAAGCCTCGGGCTGTTTTGTGTGTTTGGAGGCTGTTGGAGGAGCGTATAAGGCGTGTTTCTGGTCCTTTTGTATTGCATGACATTGCAGGTGTTTTGGCGTAGTTTTCCAGTGTTTTCAAATGTCGTGAGATGTTTGGTGTGATTTTAGGCTGCTGGAGGAGCGTGTTCGGCCTCTTTCTGGCCCTGTTGAAAAGCACGATATTGCAGGTGTTTTCACGTAGCTACAGAGTGTTTTCAAAAGCCTCGGGCTGTTTTGTGTTTTTGTAGGCTGTTCGAAGAGCGTATAAGGCATGTATCTAGTTCTGTTCTGTATCATGAATTTGCAGCTGTTTTCAAGTGGTTGTACAGTGTTTTCAAAAGCCTCGGGCTGTTTTGTGCGTATACAGGCAGCTAGAGGTGAGTCTTAGGCGTGTTTCTGGTCCTATTGTATAGCATGACTTGGAAGGTGTTTTCGCGTGTATAAGGAGTGTTTTCAAATGCCTCGGAATGTTTTGTGTATTTATAGACTGTTGGAAAAGCGTCTTCGCTGTGTTTCTGGTCCTTGTCTTTTAGCATGACATTGCAGGTGTTTTCGCGCAGTTTTCAAATGTCTCGGACTGTTTGGTGTGATTTTAGGCTATTGGAGGAGCGTCTTCTGCCGATTCTGGTCCTATGGAATAGCATGATATTGCAGGTGTTTTCTCTTAGTTACAGAGTGTTTTCAAATGTCTCGGGCAGTTTTGTGTGTTTGTAGGCTGTTGGATG
>NW_026990028.1:15000-22500 GCF_036417665.1 Passer domesticus | reverse complement strand
AGGGTTAGGGTTAGGGTTAGGGTTAGGGTTAGGGTTAGGGTTAGGGTTAGGGTTAGGGTTAGGGTTAGGGTTAGGGTTAGGGTTAGGGTTAGGGTTAGGGTTAGGGTTAGGGTTAGGGTTAGGGTTAGGGTTAGGGTTAGGGTTAGGGTTAGGGTTAGGGTTAGGGTTAGGGTTAGGGTTAGGGTTAGGGTTAGGGTTAGGGTTAGGGTTAGGGTTAGGGTTAGGGTTAGGGTTAGGGTTAGGGTTAGGGTTAGGGTTAGGGTTAGGGTTAGGGTTAGGGTTAGGGTTAGGGTTAGGGTTAGGGTTAGGGTTAGGGTTAGGGTTAGGGTTAGGGTTAGGGTTAGGGTTAGGGTTAGGGTTAGGGTTAGGGTTAGGGTTAGGGTTAGGGTTAGGGTTAGGGTTAGGGTTAGGGTTAGGGTTAGGGTTAGGGTTAGGGTTAGGGTTAGGGTTAGGGTTAGGGTTAGGGTTAGGGTTAGGGTTAGGGTTAGGGTTAGGGTTAGGGTTAGGGTTAGGGTTAGGGTTAGGGTTAGGGTTAGGGTTAGGGTTAGGGTTAGGGTTAGGGTTAGGGTTAGGGTTAGGGTTAGGGTTAGGGTTAGGGTTAGGGTTAGGGTTAGGGTTAGGGTTAGGGTTAGGGTTAGGGTTAGGGTTAGGGTTAGGGTTAGGGTTAGGGTTAGGGTTAGGGTTAGGGTTAGGGTTAGGGTTAGGGTTAGGGTTAGGGTTAGGGTTAGGGTTAGGGTTAGGGTTAGGGTTAGGGTTAGGGTTAGGGTTAGGGTTAGGGTTAGGGTTAGGGTTAGGGTTAGGGTTAGGGTTAGGGTTAGGGTTAGGGTTAGGGTTAGGGTTAGGGTTAGGGTTAGGGTTAGGGTTAGGGTTAGGGTTAGGGTTAGGGTTAGGGTTAGGGTTAGGGTTAGGGTTAGGGTTAGGGTTAGGGTTAGGGTTAGGGTTAGGGTTAGGGTTAGGGTTAGGGTTAGGGTTAGGGTTAGGGTTAGGGTTAGGGTTAGGGTTAGGGTTAGGGTTAGGGTTAGGGTTAGGGTTAGGGTTAGGGTTAGGGTTAGGGTTAGGGTTAGGGTTAGGGTTAGGGTTAGGGTTAGGGTTAGGGTTAGGGTTAGGGTTAGGGTTAGGGTTAGGGTTAGGGTTAGGGTTAGGGTTAGGGTTAGGGTTAGGGTTAGGGTTAGGGTTAGGGTTAGGGTTAGGGTTAGGGTTAGGGTTAGGGTTAGGGTTAGGGTTAGGGTTAGGGTTAGGGTTAGGGTTAGGGTTAGGGTTAGGGTTAGGGTTAGGGTTAGGGTTAGGGTTAGGGTTAGGGTTAGGGTTAGGGTTAGGGTTAGGGTTAGGGTTAGGGTTAGGGTTAGGGTTAGGGTTAGGGTTAGGGTTAGGGTTAGGGTTAGGGTTAGGGTTAGGGTTAGGGTTAGGGTTAGGGTTAGGGTTAGGGTTAGGGTTAGGGTTAGGGTTAGGGTTAGGGTTAGGGTTAGGGTTAGGGTTAGGGTTAGGGTTAGGGTTAGGGTTAGGGTTAGGGTTAGGGTTAGGGTTAGGGTTAGGGTTAGGGTTAGGGTTAGGGTTAGGGTTAGGGTTAGGGTTAGGGTTAGGGTTAGGGTTAGGGTTAGGGTTAGGGTTAGGGTTAGGGTTAGGGTTAGGGTTAGGGTTAGGGTTAGGGTTAGGGTTAGGGTTAGGGTTAGGGTTAGGGTTAGGGTTAGGGTTAGGGTTAGGGTTAGGGTTAGGGTTAGGGTTAGGGTTAGGGTTAGGGTTAGGGTTAGGGTTAGGGTTAGGGTTAGGGTTAGGGTTAGGGTTAGGGTTAGGGTTAGGGTTAGGGTTAGGGTTAGGGTTAGGGTTAGGGTTAGGGTTAGGGTTAGGGTTAGGGTTAGGGTTAGGGTTAGGGTTAGGGTTAGGGTTAGGGTTAGGGTTAGGGTTAGGGTTAGGGTTAGGGTTAGGGTTAGGGTTAGGGTTAGGGTTAGGGTTAGGGTTAGGGTTAGGGTTAGGGTTAGGGTTAGGGTTAGGGTTAGGGTTAGGGTTAGGGTTAGGGTTAGGGTTAGGGTTAGGGTTAGGGTTAGGGTTAGGGTTAGGGTTAGGGTTAGGGTTAGGGTTAGGGTTAGGGTTAGGGTTAGGGTTAGGGTTAGGGTTAGGGTTAGGGTTAGGGTTAGGGTTAGGGTTAGGGTTAGGAGGGTTAGGGTTAGGGTTAGGGTTAGGGTTAGGGTTAGGGTTAGGGTTAGGGTTAGGGTTAGGGTTAGGGTTAGGGTTAGGGTTAGGGTTAGGGTTAGGGTTAGGGTTAGGGTTAGGGTTAGGGTTAGGGTTAGGGTTAGGGTTAGGGTTAGGGTTAGGGTTAGGGTTAGGGTTAGGGTTAGGGTTAGGGTTAGGGTTAGGGTTAGGGTTAGGGTTAGGGTTAGGGTTAGGGTTAGGGTTAGGGTTAGGGTTAGGGTTAGGGTTAGGGTTAGGGTTAGGGTTAGGGTTAGGGTTAGGGTTAGGGTTAGGGTTAGGGTTAGGGTTAGGGTTAGGGTTAGGGTTAGGGTTAGGGTTAGGGTTAGGGTTAGGGTTAGGGTTAGGGTTAGGGTTAGGGTTAGGGTTAGGGTTAGGGTTAGGGTTAGGGTTAGGGTTAGGGTTAGGGTTAGGGTTAGGGTTAGGGTTAGGGTTAGGGTTAGGGTTAGGGTTAGGGTTAGGGTTAGGGTTAGGGTTAGGGTTAGGGTTAGGGTTAGGGTTAGGGTTAGGGTTAGGGTTAGGGTTAGGGTTAGGGTTAGGGTTAGGGTTAGGGTTAGGGTTAGGGTTAGGGTTAGGGTTAGGGTTAGGGTTAGGGTTAGGGTTAGGGTTAGGGTTAGGGTTAGGGTTAGGGTTAGGGTTAGGGTTAGGGTTAGGGTTAGGGTTAGGGTTAGGGTTAGGGTTAGGGTTAGGGTTAGGGTTAGGGTTAGGGTTAGGGTTAGGGTTAGGGTTAGGGTTAGGGTTAGGGTTAGGGTTAGGGTTAGGGTTAGGGTTAGGGTTAGGGTTAGGGTTAGGGTTAGGGTTAGGGTTAGGGTTAGGGTTAGGGTTAGGGTTAGGGTTAGGGTTAGGGTTAGGGTTAGGGTTAGGGTTAGGGTTAGGGTTAGGGTTAGGGTTAGGGTTAGGGTTAGGGTTAGGGTTAGGGTTAGGGTTAGGGTTAGGGTTAGGGTTAGGGTTAGGGTTAGGGTTAGGGTTAGGGTTAGGGTTAGGGTTAGGGTTAGGGTTAGGGTTAGGGTTAGGGTTAGGGTTAGGGTTAGGGTTAGGGTTAGGGTTAGGGTTAGGGTTAGGGTTAGGGTTAGGGTTAGGGTTAGGGTTAGGGTTAGGGTTAGGGTTAGGGTTAGGGTTAGGGTTAGGGTTAGGGTTAGGGTTAGGGTTAGGGTTAGGGTTAGGGTTAGGGTTAGGGTTAGGGTTAGGGTTAGGGTTAGGGTTAGGGTTAGGGTTAGGGTTAGGGTTAGGGTTAGGGTTAGGGTTAGGGTTAGGGTTAGGGTTAGGGTTAGGGTTAGGGTTAGGGTTAGGGTTAGGGTTAGGGTTAGGGTTAGGGTTAGGGTTAGGGTTAGGGTTAGGGTTAGGGTTAGGGTTAGGGTTAGGGTTAGGGTTAGGGTTAGGGTTAGGGTTAGGGTTAGGGTTAGGGTTAGGGTTAGGGTTAGGGTTAGGGTTAGGGTTAGGGTTAGGGTTAGGGTTAGGGTTAGGGTTAGGGTTAGGGTTAGGGTTAGGGTTAGGGTTAGGGTTAGGGTTAGGGTTAGGGTTAGGGTTAGGGTTAGGGTTAGGGTTAGGGTTAGGGTTAGGGTTAGGGTTAGGGTTAGGGTTAGGGTTAGGGTTAGGGTTAGGGTTAGGGTTAGGGTTAGGGTTAGGGTTAGGGTTAGGGTTAGGGTTAGGGTTAGGGTTAGGGTTAGGGTTAGGGTTAGGGTTAGGGTTAGGGTTAGGGTTAGGGTTAGGGTTAGGGTTAGGGTTAGGGTTAGGGTTAGGGTTAGGGTTAGGGTTAGGGTTAGGGTTAGGGTTAGGGTTAGGGTTAGGGTTAGGGTTAGGGTTAGGGTTAGGGTTAGGGTTAGGGTTAGGGTTAGGGTTAGGGTTAGGGTTAGGGTTAGGGTTAGGGTTAGGGTTAGGGTTAGGGTTAGGGTTAGGGTTAGGGTTAGGGTTAGGGTTAGGGTTAGGGTTAGGGTTAGGGTTAGGGTTAGGGTTAGGGTTAGGGTTAGGGTTAGGGTTAGGGTTAGGGTTAGGGTTAGGGTTAGGGTTAGGGTTAGGGTTAGGGTTAGGGTTAGGGTTAGGGTTAGGGTTAGGGTTAGGGTTAGGGTTAGGGTTAGGGTTAGGGTTAGGGTTAGGGTTAGGGTTAGGGTTAGGGTTAGGGTTAGGGTTAGGGTTAGGGTTAGGGTTAGGGTTAGGGTTAGGGTTAGGGTTAGGGTTAGGGTTAGGGTTAGGGTTAGGGTTAGGGTTAGGGTTAGGGTTAGGGTTAGGGTTAGGGTTAGGGTTAGGGTTAGGGTTAGGGTTAGGGTTAGGGTTAGGGTTAGGGTTAGGGTTAGGGTTAGGGTTAGGGTTAGGGTTAGGGTTAGGGTTAGGGTTAGGGTTAGGGTTAGGGTTAGGGTTAGGGTTAGGGTTAGGGTTAGGGTTAGGGTTAGGGTTAGGGTTAGGGTTAGGGTTAGGGTTAGGGTTAGGGTTAGGGTTAGGGTTAGGGTTAGGGTTAGGGTTAGGGTTAGGGTTAGGGTTAGGGTTAGGGTTAGGGTTAGGGTTAGGGTTAGGGTTAGGGTTAGGGTTAGGGTTAGGGTTAGGGTTAGGGTTAGGGTTAGGGTTAGGGTTAGGGTTAGGGTTAGGGTTAGGGTTAGGGTTAGGGTTAGGGTTAGGGTTAGGGTTAGGGTTAGGGTTAGGGTTAGGGTTAGGGTTAGGGTTAGGGTTAGGGTTAGGGTTAGGGTTAGGGTTAGGGTTAGGGTTAGGGTTAGGGTTAGGGTTAGGGTTAGGGTTAGGGTTAGGGTTAGGGTTAGGGTTAGGGTTAGGGTTAGGGTTAGGGTTAGGGTTAGGGTTAGGGTTAGGGTTAGGGTTAGGGTTAGGGTTAGGGTTAGGGTTAGGGTTAGGGTTAGGGTTAGGGTTAGGGTTAGGGTTAGGGTTAGGGTTAGGGTTAGGGTTAGGGTTAGGGTTAGGGTTAGGGTTAGGGTTAGGGTTAGGGTTAGGGTTAGGGTTAGGGTTAGGGTTAGGGTTAGGGTTAGGGTTAGGGTTAGGGTTAGGGTTGGGTTAGGGTTAGGGTTAGGGTTAGGGTTAGGGTTAGGGTTAGGGTTAGGGTTAGGGTTAGGGTTAGGGTTAGGGTTAGGGTTAGGGTTAGGGTTAGGGTTAGGGTTAGGGTTAGGGTTAGGGTTAGGGTTAGGGTTAGGGTTAGGGTTAGGGTTAGGGTTAGGGTTAGGGTTAGGGTTAGGGTTAGGGTTAGGGTTAGGGTTAGGGTTAGGGTTAGGGTTAGGGTTAGGGTTAGGGTTAGGGTTAGGGTTAGGGTTAGGGTTAGGGTTAGGGTTAGGGTTAGGGTTAGGGTTAGGGTTAGGGTTAGGGTTAGGGTTAGGGTTAGGGTTAGGGTTAGGGTTAGGGTTAGGGTTAGGGTTAGGGTTAGGGTTAGGGTTAGGGTTAGGGTTAGGGTTAGGGTTAGGGTTAGGGTTAGGGTTAGGGTTAGGGTTAGGGTTAGGGTTAGGGTTAGGGTTAGGGTTAGGGTTAGGGTTAGGGTTAGGGTTAGGGTTAGGGTTAGGGTTAGGGTTAGGGTTAGGGTTAGGGTTAGGGTTAGGGTTAGGGTTAGGGTTAGGGTTAGGGTTAGGGTTAGGGTTAGGGTTAGGGTTAGGGTTAGGGTTAGGGTTAGGGTTAGGGTTAGGGTTAGGGTTAGGGTTAGGGTTAGGGTTAGGGTTAGGGTTAGGGTTAGGGTTAGGGTTAGGGTTAGGGTTAGGGTTAGGGTTAGGGTTAGGGTTAGGGTTAGGGTTAGGGTTAGGGTTAGGGTTAGGGTTAGGGTTAGGGTTAGGGTTAGGGTTAGGGTTAGGGTTAGGGTTAGGGTTAGGGTTAGGGTTAGGGTTAGGGTTAGGGTTAGGGTTAGGGTTAGGGTTAGGGTTAGGGTTAGGGTTAGGGTTAGGGTTAGGGTTAGGGTTAGGGTTAGGGTTAGGGTTAGGGTTAGGGTTAGGGTTAGGGTTAGGGTTAGGGTTAGGGTTAGGGTTAGGGTTAGGGTTAGGGTTAGGGTTAGGGTTAGGGTTAGGGTTAGGGTTAGGGTTAGGGTTAGGGTTAGGGTTAGGGTTAGGGTTAGGGTTAGGGTTAGGGTTAGGGTTAGGGTTAGGGTTAGGGTTAGGGTTAGGGTTAGGGTTAGGGTTAGGGTTAGGGTTAGGGTTAGGGTTAGGGTTAGGGTTAGGGTTAGGGTTAGGGTTAGGGTTAGGGTTAGGGTTAGGGTTAGGGTTAGGGTTAGGGTTAGGGTTAGGGTTAGGGTTAGGGTTAGGGTTAGGGTTAGGGTTAGGGTTAGGGTTAGGGTTAGGGTTAGGGTTAGGGTTAGGGTTAGGGTTAGGGTTAGGGTTAGGGTTAGGGTTAGGGTTAGGGTTAGGGTTAGGGTTAGGGTTAGGGTTAGGGTTAGGGTTAGGGTTAGGGTTAGGGTTAGGGTTAGGGTTAGGGTTAGGGTTAGGGTTAGGGTTAGGGTTAGGGTTAGGGTTAGGGTTAGGGTTAGGGTTAGGGTTAGGGTTAGGGTTAGGGTTAGGGTTAGGGTTAGGGTTAGGGTTAGGGTTAGGGTTAGGGTTAGGGTTAGGGTTAGGGTTAGGGTTAGGGTTAGGGTTAGGGTTAGGGTTAGGGTTAGGGTTAGGGTTAGGGTTAGGGTTAGGGTTAGGGTTAGGGTTAGGGTTAGGGTTAGGGTTAGGGTTAGGGTTAGGGTTAGGGTTAGGGTTAGGGTTAGGGTTAGGGTTAGGGTTAGGGTTAGGGTTAGGGTTAGGGTTAGGGTTAGGGTTAGGGTTAGGGTTAGGGTTAGGGTTAGGGTTAGGGTTAGGGTTAGGGTTAGGGTTAGGGTTAGGGTTAGGGTTAGGGTTAGGGTTAGGGTTAGGGTTAGGGTTAGGGTTAGGGTTAGGGTTAGGGTTAGGGTTAGGGTTAGGGTTAGGGTTAGGGTTAGGGTTAGGGTTAGGGTTAGGGTTAGGGTTAGGGTTAGGGTTAGGGTTAGGGTTAGGGTTAGGGTTAGGGTTAGGGTTAGGGTTAGGGTTAGGGTTAGGGTTAGGGTTAGGGTTAGGGTTAGGGTTAGGGTTAGGGTTAGGGTTAGGGTTAGGGTTAGGGTTAGGGTTAGGGTTAGGGTTAGGGTTAGGGTTAGGGTTAGGGTTAGGGTTAGGGTTAGGGTTAGGGTTAGGGTTAGGGTTAGGGTTAGGGTTAGGGTTAGGGTTAGGGTTAGGGTTAGGGTTAGGGTTAGGGTTAGGGTTAGGGTTAGGGTTAGGGTTAGGGTTAGGGTTAGGGTTAGGGTTAGGGTTAGGGTTAGGGTTAGGGTTAGGGTTAGGGTTAGGGTTAGGGTTAGGGTTAGGGTTAGGGTTAGGGTTAGGGTTAGGGTTAGGGTTAGGGTTAGGGTTAGGG
>NW_026990028.1:0-10000 GCF_036417665.1 Passer domesticus | reverse complement strand
TAGGGTTAGGGTTAGGGTTAGGGTTAGGGTTAGGGTTAGGGTTAGGGTTAGGGTTAGGGTTAGGGTTAGGGTTAGGGTTAGGGTTAGGGTTAGGGTTAGGGTTAGGGTTAGGGTTAGGGTTAGGGTTAGGGTTAGGGTTAGGGTTAGGGTTAGGGTTAGGGTTAGGGTTAGGGTTAGGGTTAGGGTTAGGGTTAGGGTTAGGGTTAGGGTTAGGGTTAGGGTTAGGGTTAGGGTTAGGGTTAGGGTTAGGGTTAGGGTTAGGGTTAGGGTTAGGGTTAGGGTTAGGGTTAGGGTTAGGGTTAGGGTTAGGGTTAGGGTTAGGGTTAGGGTTAGGGTTAGGGTTAGGGTTAGGGTTAGGGTTAGGGTTAGGGTTAGGGTTAGGGTTAGGGTTAGGGTTAGGGTTAGGGTTAGGGTTAGGGTTAGGGTTAGGGTTAGGGTTAGGGTTAGGGTTAGGGTTAGGGTTAGGGTTAGGGTTAGGGTTAGGGTTAGGGTTAGGGTTAGGGTTAGGGTTAGGGTTAGGGTTAGGGTTAGGGTTAGGGTTAGGGTTAGGGTTAGGGTTAGGGTTAGGGTTAGGGTTAGGGTTAGGGTTAGGGTTAGGGTTAGGGTTAGGGTTAGGGTTAGGGTTAGGGTTAGGGTTAGGGTTAGGGTTAGGGTTAGGGTTAGGGTTAGGGTTAGGGTTAGGGTTAGGGTTAGGGTTAGGGTTAGGGTTAGGGTTAGGGTTAGGGTTAGGGTTAGGGTTAGGGTTAGGGTTAGGGTTAGGGTTAGGGTTAGGGTTAGGGTTAGGGTTAGGGTTAGGGTTAGGGTTAGGGTTAGGGTTAGGGTTAGGGTTAGGGTTAGGGTTAGGGTTAGGGTTAGGGTTAGGGTTAGGGTTAGGGTTAGGGTTAGGGTTAGGGTTAGGGTTAGGGTTAGGGTTAGGGTTAGGGTTAGGGTTAGGGTTAGGGTTAGGGTTAGGGTTAGGGTTAGGGTTAGGGTTAGGGTTAGGGTTAGGGTTAGGGTTAGGGTTAGGGTTAGGGTTAGGGTTAGGGTTAGGGTTAGGGTTAGGGTTAGGGTTAGGGTTAGGGTTAGGGTTAGGGTTAGGGTTAGGGTTAGGGTTAGGGTTAGGGTTAGGGTTAGGGTTAGGGTTAGGGTTAGGGTTAGGGTTAGGGTTAGGGTTAGGGTTAGGGTTAGGGTTAGGGTTAGGGTTAGGGTTAGGGTTAGGGTTAGGGTTAGGGTTAGGGTTAGGGTTAGGGTTAGGGTTAGGGTTAGGGTTAGGGTTAGGGTTAGGGTTAGGGTTAGGGTTAGGGTTAGGGTTAGGGTTAGGGTTAGGGTTAGGGTTAGGGTTAGGGTTAGGGTTAGGGTTAGGGTTAGGGTTAGGGTTAGGGTTAGGGTTAGGGTTAGGGTTAGGGTTAGGGTTAGGGTTAGGGTTAGGGTTAGGGTTAGGGTTAGGGTTAGGGTTAGGGTTAGGGTTAGGGTTAGGGTTAGGGTTAGGGTTAGGGTTAGGGTTAGGGTTAGGGTTAGGGTTAGGGTTAGGGTTAGGGTTAGGGTTAGGGTTAGGGTTAGGGTTAGGGTTAGGGTTAGGGTTAGGGTTAGGGTTAGGGTTAGGGTTAGGGTTAGGGTTAGGGTTAGGGTTAGGGTTAGGGTTAGGGTTAGGGTTAGGGTTAGGGTTAGGGTTAGGGTTAGGGTTAGGGTTAGGGTTAGGGTTAGGGTTAGGGTTAGGGTTAGGGTTAGGGTTAGGGTTAGGGTTAGGGTTAGGGTTAGGGTTAGGGTTAGGGTTAGGGTTAGGGTTAGGGTTAGGGTTAGGGTTAGGGTTAGGGTTAGGGTTAGGGTTAGGGTTAGGGTTAGGGTTAGGGTTAGGGTTAGGGTTAGGGTTAGGGTTAGGGTTAGGGTTAGGGTTAGGGTTAGGGTTAGGGTTAGGGTTAGGGTTAGGGTTAGGGTTAGGGTTAGGGTTAGGGTTAGGGTTAGGGTTAGGGTTAGGGTTAGGGTTAGGGTTAGGGTTAGGGTTAGGGTTAGGGTTAGGGTTAGGGTTAGGGTTAGGGTTAGGGTTAGGGTTAGGGTTAGGGTTAGGGTTAGGGTTAGGGTTAGGGTTAGGGTTAGGGTTAGGGTTAGGGTTAGGGTTAGGGTTAGGGTTAGGGTTAGGGTTAGGGTTAGGGTTAGGGTTAGGGTTAGGGTTAGGGTTAGGGTTAGGGTTAGGGTTAGGGTTAGGGTTAGGGTTAGGGTTAGGGTTAGGGTTAGGGTTAGGGTTAGGGTTAGGGTTAGGGTTAGGGTTAGGGTTAGGGTTAGGGTTAGGGTTAGGGTTAGGGTTAGGGTTAGGGTTAGGGTTAGGGTTAGGGTTAGGGTTAGGGTTAGGGTTAGGGTTAGGGTTAGGGTTAGGGTTAGGGTTAGGGTTAGGGTTAGGGTTAGGGTTAGGGTTAGGGTTAGGGTTAGGGTTAGGGTTAGGGTTAGGGTTAGGGTTAGGGTTAGGGTTAGGGTTAGGGTTAGGGTTAGGGTTAGGGTTAGGGTTAGGGTTAGGGTTAGGGTTAGGGTTAGGGTTAGGGTTAGGGTTAGGGTTAGGGTTAGGGTTAGGGTTAGGGTTAGGGTTAGGGTTAGGGTTAGGGTTAGGGTTAGGGTTAGGGTTAGGGTTAGGGTTAGGGTTAGGGTTAGGGTTAGGGTTAGGGTTAGGGTTAGGGTTAGGGTTAGGGTTAGGGTTAGGGTTAGGGTTAGGGTTAGGGTTAGGGTTAGGGTTAGGGTTAGGGTTAGGGTTAGGGTTAGGGTTAGGGTTAGGGTTAGGGTTAGGGTTAGGGTTAGGGTTAGGGTTAGGGTTAGGGTTAGGGTTAGGGTTAGGGTTAGGGTTAGGGTTAGGGTTAGGGTTAGGGTTAGGGTTAGGGTTAGGGTTAGGGTTAGGGTTAGGGTTAGGGTTAGGGTTAGGGTTAGGGTTAGGGTTAGGGTTAGGGTTAGGGTTAGGGTTAGGGTTAGGGTTAGGGTTAGGGTTAGGGTTAGGGTTAGGGTTAGGGTTAGGGTTAGGGTTAGGGTTAGGGTTAGGGTTAGGGTTAGGGTTAGGGTTAGGGTTAGGGTTAGGGTTAGGGTTAGGGTTAGGGTTAGGGTTAGGGTTAGGGTTAGGGTTAGGGTTAGGGTTAGGGTTAGGGTTAGGGTTAGGGTTAGGGTTAGGGTTAGGGTTAGGGTTAGGGTTAGGGTTAGGGTTAGGGTTAGGGTTAGGGTTAGGGTTAGGGTTAGGGTTAGGGTTAGGGTTAGGGTTAGGGTTAGGGTTAGGGTTAGGGTTAGGGTTAGGGTTAGGGTTAGGGTTAGGGTTAGGGTTAGGGTTAGGGTTAGGGTTAGGGTTAGGGTTAGGGTTAGGGTTAGGGTTAGGGTTAGGGTTAGGGTTAGGGTTAGGGTTAGGGTTAGGGTTAGGGTTAGGGTTAGGGTTAGGGTTAGGGTTAGGGTTAGGGTTAGGGTTAGGGTTAGGGTTAGGGTTAGGGTTAGGGTTAGGGTTAGGGTTAGGGTTAGGGTTAGGGTTAGGGTTAGGGTTAGGGTTAGGGTTAGGGTTAGGGTTAGGGTTAGGGTTAGGGTTAGGGTTAGGGTTAGGGTTAGGGTTAGGGTTAGGGTTAGGGTTAGGGTTAGGGTTAGGGTTAGGGTTAGGGTTAGGGTTAGGGTTAGGGTTAGGGTTAGGGTTAGGGTTAGGGTTAGGGTTAGGGTTAGGGTTAGGGTTAGGGTTAGGGTTAGGGTTAGGGTTAGGGTTAGGGTTAGGGTTAGGGTTAGGGTTAGGGTTAGGGTTAGGGTTAGGGTTAGGGTTAGGGTTAGGGTTAGGGTTAGGGTTAGGGTTAGGGTTAGGGTTAGGGTTAGGGTTAGGGTTAGGGTTAGGGTTAGGGTTAGGGTTAGGGTTAGGGTTAGGGTTAGGGTTAGGGTTAGGGTTAGGGTTAGGGTTAGGGTTAGGGTTAGGGTTAGGGTTAGGGTTAGGGTTAGGGTTAGGGTTAGGGTTAGGGTTAGGGTTAGGGTTAGGGTTAGGGTTAGGGTTAGGGTTAGGGTTAGGGTTAGGGTTAGGGTTAGGGTTAGGGTTAGGGTTAGGGTTAGGGTTAGGGTTAGGGTTAGGGTTAGGGTTAGGGTTAGGGTTAGGGTTAGGGTTAGGGTTAGGGTTAGGGTTAGGGTTAGGGTTAGGGTTAGGGTTAGGGTTAGGGTTAGGGTTAGGGTTAGGGTTAGGGTTAGGGTTAGGGTTAGGGTTAGGGTTAGGGTTAGGGTTAGGGTTAGGGTTAGGGTTAGGGTTAGGGTTAGGGTTAGGGTTAGGGTTAGGGTTAGGGTTAGGGTTAGGGTTAGGGTTAGGGTTAGGGTTAGGGTTAGGGTTAGGGTTAGGGTTAGGGTTAGGGTTAGGGTTAGGGTTAGGGTTAGGGTTAGGGTTAGGGTTAGGGTTAGGGTTAGGGTTAGGGTTAGGGTTAGGGTTAGGGTTAGGGTTAGGGTTAGGGTTAGGGTTAGGGTTAGGGTTAGGGTTAGGGTTAGGGTTAGGGTTAGGGTTAGGGTTAGGGTTAGGGTTAGGGTTAGGGTTAGGGTTAGGGTTAGGGTTAGGGTTAGGGTTAGGGTTAGGGTTAGGGTTAGGGTTAGGGTTAGGGTTAGGGTTAGGGTTAGGGTTAGGGTTAGGGTTAGGGTTAGGGTTAGGGTTAGGGTTAGGGTTAGGGTTAGGGTTAGGGTTAGGGTTAGGGTTAGGGTTAGGGTTAGGGTTAGGGTTAGGGTTAGGGTTAGGGTTAGGGTTAGGGTTAGGGTTAGGGTTAGGGTTAGGGTTAGGGTTAGGGTTAGGGTTAGGGTTAGGGTTAGGGTTAGGGTTAGGGTTAGGGTTAGGGTTAGGGTTAGGGTTAGGGTTAGGGTTAGGGTTAGGGTTAGGGTTAGGGTTAGGGTTAGGGTTAGGGTTAGGGTTAGGGTTAGGGTTAGGGTTAGGGTTAGGGTTAGGGTTAGGGTTAGGGTTAGGGTTAGGGTTAGGGTTAGGGTTAGGGTTAGGGTTAGGGTTAGGGTTAGGGTTAGGGTTAGGGTTAGGGTTAGGGTTAGGGTTAGGGTTAGGGTTAGGGTTAGGGTTAGGGTTAGGGTTAGGGTTAGGGTTAGGGTTAGGGTTAGGGTTAGGGTTAGGGTTAGGGTTAGGGTTAGGGTTAGGGTTAGGGTTAGGGTTAGGGTTAGGGTTAGGGTTAGGGTTAGGGTTAGGGTTAGGGTTAGGGTTAGGGTTAGGGTTAGGGTTAGGGTTAGGGTTAGGGTTAGGGTTAGGGTTAGGGTTAGGGTTAGGGTTAGGGTTAGGGTTAGGGTTAGGGTTAGGGTTAGGGTTAGGGTTAGGGTTAGGGTTAGGGTTAGGGTTAGGGTTAGGGTTAGGGTTAGGGTTAGGGTTAGGGTTAGGGTTAGGGTTAGGGTTAGGGTTAGGGTTAGGGTTAGGGTTAGGGTTAGGGTTAGGGTTAGGGTTAGGGTTAGGGTTAGGGTTAGGGTTAGGGTTAGGGTTAGGGTTAGGGTTAGGGTTAGGGTTAGGGTTAGGGTTAGGGTTAGGGTTAGGGTTAGGGTTAGGGTTAGGGTTAGGGTTAGGGTTAGGGTTAGGGTTAGGGTTAGGGTTAGGGTTAGGGTTAGGGTTAGGGTTAGGGTTAGGGTTAGGGTTAGGGTTAGGGTTAGGGTTAGGGTTAGGGTTAGGGTTAGGGTTAGGGTTAGGGTTAGGGTTAGGGTTAGGGTTAGGGTTAGGGTTAGGGTTAGGGTTAGGGTTAGGGTTAGGGTTAGGGTTAGGGTTAGGGTTAGGGTTAGGGTTAGGGTTAGGGTTAGGGTTAGGGTTAGGGTTAGGGTTAGGGTTAGGGTTAGGGTTAGGGTTAGGGTTAGGGTTAGGGTTAGGGTTAGGGTTAGGGTTAGGGTTAGGGTTAGGGTTAGGGTTAGGGTTAGGGTTAGGGTTAGGGTTAGGGTTAGGGTTAGGGTTAGGGTTAGGGTTAGGGTTAGGGTTAGGGTTAGGGTTAGGGTTAGGGTTAGGGTTAGGGTTAGGGTTAGGGTTAGGGTTAGGGTTAGGGTTAGGGTTAGGGTTAGGGTTAGGGTTAGGGTTAGGGTTAGGGTTAGGGTTAGGGTTAGGGTTAGGGTTAGGGTTAGGGTTAGGGTTAGGGTTAGGGTTAGGGTTAGGGTTAGGGTTAGGGTTAGGGTTAGGGTTAGGGTTAGGGTTAGGGTTAGGGTTAGGGTTAGGGTTAGGGTTAGGGTTAGGGTTAGGGTTAGGGTTAGGGTTAGGGTTAGGGTTAGGGTTAGGGTTAGGGTTAGGGTTAGGGTTAGGGTTAGGGTTAGGGTTAGGGTTAGGGTTAGGGTTAGGGTTAGGGTTAGGGTTAGGGTTAGGGTTAGGGTTAGGGTTAGGGTTAGGGTTAGGGTTAGGGTTAGGGTTAGGGTTAGGGTTAGGGTTAGGGTTAGGGTTAGGGTTAGGGTTAGGGTTAGGGTTAGGGTTAGGGTTAGGGTTAGGGTTAGGGTTAGGGTTAGGGTTAGGGTTAGGGTTAGGGTTAGGGTTAGGGTTAGGGTTAGGGTTAGGGTTAGGGTTAGGGTTAGGGTTAGGGTTAGGGTTAGGGTTAGGGTTAGGGTTAGGGTTAGGGTTAGGGTTAGGGTTAGGGTTAGGGTTAGGGTTAGGGTTAGGGTTAGGGTTAGGGTTAGGGTTAGGGTTAGGGTTAGGGTTAGGGTTAGGGTTAGGGTTAGGGTTAGGGTTAGGGTTAGGGTTAGGGTTAGGGTTAGGGTTAGGGTTAGGGTTAGGGTTAGGGTTAGGGTTAGGGTTAGGGTTAGGGTTAGGGTTAGGGTTAGGGTTAGGGTTAGGGTTAGGGTTAGGGTTAGGGTTAGGGTTAGGGTTAGGGTTAGGGTTAGGGTTAGGGTTAGGGTTAGGGTTAGGGTTAGGGTTAGGGTTAGGGTTAGGGTTAGGGTTAGGGTTAGGGTTAGGGTTAGGGTTAGGGTTAGGGTTAGGGTTAGGGTTAGGGTTAGGGTTAGGGTTAGGGTTAGGGTTAGGGTTAGGGTTAGGGTTAGGGTTAGGGTTAGGGTTAGGGTTAGGGTTAGGGTTAGGGTTAGGGTTAGGGTTAGGGTTAGGGTTAGGGTTAGGGTTAGGGTTAGGGTTAGGGTTAGGGTTAGGGTTAGGGTTAGGGTTAGGGTTAGGGTTAGGGTTAGGGTTAGGGTTAGGGTTAGGGTTAGGGTTAGGGTTAGGGTTAGGGTTAGGGTTAGGGTTAGGGTTAGGGTTAGGGTTAGGGTTAGGGTTAGGGTTAGGGTTAGGGTTAGGGTTAGGGTTAGGGTTAGGGTTAGGGTTAGGGTTAGGGTTAGGGTTAGGGTTAGGGTTAGGGTTAGGGTTAGGGTTAGGGTTAGGGTTAGGGTTAGGGTTAGGGTTAGGGTTAGGGTTAGGGTTAGGGTTAGGGTTAGGGTTAGGGTTAGGGTTAGGGTTAGGGTTAGGGTTAGGGTTAGGGTTAGGGTTAGGGTTAGGGTTAGGGTTAGGGTTAGGGTTAGGGTTAGGGTTAGGGTTAGGGTTAGGGTTAGGGTTAGGGTTAGGGTTAGGGTTAGGGTTAGGGTTAGGGTTAGGGTTAGGGTTAGGGTTAGGGTTAGGGTTAGGGTTAGGGTTAGGGTTAGGGTTAGGGTTAGGGTTAGGGTTAGGGTTAGGGTTAGGGTTAGGGTTAGGGTTAGGGTTAGGGTTAGGGTTAGGGTTAGGGTTAGGGTTAGGGTTAGGGTTAGGGTTAGGGTTAGGGTTAGGGTTAGGGTTAGGGTTAGGGTTAGGGTTAGGGTTAGGGTTAGGGTTAGGGTTAGGGTTAGGGTTAGGGTTAGGGTTAGGGTTAGGGTTAGGGTTAGGGTTAGGGTTAGGGTTAGGGTTAGGGTTAGGGTTAGGGTTAGGGTTAGGGTTAGGGTTAGGGTTAGGGTTAGGGTTAGGGTTAGGGTTAGGGTTAGGGTTAGGGTTAGGGTTAGGGTTAGGGTTAGGGTTAGGGTTAGGGTTAGGGTTAGGGTTAGGGTTAGGGTTAGGGTTAGGGTTAGGGTTAGGGTTAGGGTTAGGGTTAGGGTTAGGGTTAGGGTTAGGGTTAGGGTTAGGGTTAGGGTTAGGGTTAGGGTTAGGGTTAGGGTTAGGGTTAGGGTTAGGGTTAGGGTTAGGGTTAGGGTTAGGGTTAGGGTTAGGGTTAGGGTTAGGGTTAGGGTTAGGGTTAGGGTTAGGGTTAGGGTTAGGGTTAGGGTTAGGGTTAGGGTTAGGGTTAGGGTTAGGGTTAGGGTTAGGGTTAGGGTTAGGGTTAGGGTTAGGGTTAGGGTTAGGGTTAGGGTTAGGGTTAGGGTTAGGGTTAGGGTTAGGGTTAGGGTTAGGGTTAGGGTTAGGGTTAGGGTTAGGGTTAGGGTTAGGGTTAGGGTTAGGGTTAGGGTTAGGGTTAGGGTTAGGGTTAGGGTTAGGGTTAGGGTTAGGGTTAGGGTTAGGGTTAGGGTTAGGGTTAGGGTTAGGGTTAGGGTTAGGGTTAGGGTTAGGGTTAGGGTTAGGGTTAGGGTTAGGGTTAGGGTTAGGGTTAGGGTTAGGGTTAGGGTTAGGGTTAGGGTTAGGGTTAGGGTTAGGGTTAGGGTTAGGGTTAGGGTTAGGGTTAGGGTTAGGGTTAGGGTTAGGGTTAGGGTTAGGGTTAGGGTTAGGGTTAGGGTTAGGGTTAGGGTTAGGGTTAGGGTTAGGGTTAGGGTTAGGGTTAGGGTTAGGGTTAGGGTTAGGGTTAGGGTTAGGGTTAGGGTTAGGGTTAGGGTTAGGGTTAGGGTTAGGGTTAGGGTTAGGGTTAGGGTTAGGGTTAGGGTTAGGGTTAGGGTTAGGGTTAGGGTTAGGGTTAGGGTTAGGGTTAGGGTTAGGGTTAGGGTTAGGGTTAGGGTTAGGGTTAGGGTTAGGGTTAGGGTTAGGGTTAGGGTTAGGGTTAGGGTTAGGGTTAGGGTTAGGGTTAGGGTTAGGGTTAGGGTTAGGGTTAGGGTTAGGGTTAGGGTTAGGGTTAGGGTTAGGGTTAGGGTTAGGGTTAGGGTTAGGGTTAGGGTTAGGGTTAGGGTTAGGGTTAGGGTTAGGGTTAGGGTTAGGGTTAGGGTTAGGGTTAGGGTTAGGGTTAGGGTTAGGGTTAGGGTTAGGGTTAGGGTTAGGGTTAGGGTTAGGGTTAGGGTTAGGGTTAGGGTTAGGGTTAGGGTTAGGGTTAGGGTTAGGGTTAGGGTTAGGGTTAGGGTTAGGGTTAGGGTTAGGGTTAGGGTTAGGGTTAGGGTTAGGGTTAGGGTTAGGGTTAGGGTTAGGGTTAGGGTTAGGGTTAGGGTTAGGGTTAGGGTTAGGGTTAGGGTTAGGGTTAGGGTTAGGGTTAGGGTTAGGGTTAGGGTTAGGGTTAGGAGGTTAGGGTTAGGGTTAGGGTTAGGGTTAGGGTTAGGGTTAGGGTTAGGGTTAGGGTTAGGGTTAGGGTTAGGGTTAGGGTTAGGGTTAGGGTTAGGGTTAGGGTTAGGGTTAGGGTTAGGGTTAGGGTTAGGGTTAGGGTTAGGGTTAGGGTTAGGGTTAGGGTTAGGGTTAGGGTTAGGGTTAGGGTTAGGGTTAGGGTTAGGGTTAGGGTTAGGGTTAGGGTTAGGGTTAGGGTTAGGGTTAGGGTTAGGGTTAGGGTTAGGGTTAGGGTTAGGGTTAGGGTTAGGGTTAGGGTTAGGGTTAGGGTTAGGGTTAGGGTTAGGGTTAGGGTTAGGGTTAGGGTTAGGGTTAGGGTTAGGGTTAGGGTTAGGGTTAGGGTTAGGGTTAGGGTTAGGGTTAGGGTTAGGGTTAGGGTTAGGGTTAGGGTTAGGGTTAGGGTTAGGGTTAGGGTTAGGGTTAGGGTTAGGGTTAGGGTTAGGGTTAGGGTTAGGGTTAGGGTTAGGGTTAGGGTTAGGGTTAGGGTTAGGGTTAGGGTTAGGGTTAGGGTTAGGGTTAGGGTTAGGGTTAGGGTTAGGGTTAGGGTTAGGGTTAGGGTTAGGGTTAGGGTTAGGGTTAGGGTTAGGGTTAGGGTTAGGGTTAGGGTTAGGGTTAGGGTTAGGGTTAGGGTTAGGGTTAGGGTTAGGGTTAGGGTTAGGGTTAGGGTTAGGGTTAGGGTTAGGGTTAGGGTTA
>NW_026990027.1:0-49325 GCF_036417665.1 Passer domesticus | reverse complement strand
GCCCCCGGCCTTCCTGCGGGAGCTGCGGGACAGGGTCTGCATCGACCACAAGCCCCTCAGGTCTGGCACCCCCAAAAACGGGATATGCACCCCCAAAAATGGGGTTGGGACCCCAAAAATGGGATCGGGACCTCAAAAAATGGGGTTGGGACCCCAAAAAATGGGATTGGGACCCCTAAAAAACCCCCAAAAATGGGATCTGCACCCCTAAAAACTTCAAAGAATGGGACTGGAAAGCCCAAAAATCCCAAAAATGGGATCTGCACCCCTAAAAACTTCAAAGAATGGGACTGGAAAGCCCAAAAATCCCCAAAGTATGGGATCTGCACCCCAAAAATGGGATTGGGACCCCAAAAAATGGGGTTGGGGACCCCAAAAATGGGATCTGGACCCCAAAAAATGGGGTTGAGACCCCAAAAAATGGGATCTGGACCCCTAAAAACCACAAAAAATGGGTTCTGATATGTCTAAAGAGCCCCAAAAAACCCCAAAAATGGGATCTGCACCCCAGAAAATGGGTTTGGGACCACAAAAAATGGTGTTGGGACCCCAAAAATGGAATCTGCACCCCTAAAAACCCGCCAAAAATGGGATCTGTGCCCCAAAAGTGGGTTCTGATATGCCTAAAGAGCCCCAAAAAAACCCCAAAATGGGATCCGCACCCCAGAAAATGGGTTTGGGGACCCCAAAAAATGGGATCTGCACCCCTAAAAACCTCCAATAACAGGATCAGGAGTCAAAAATTGGGGGTTTTTTGTGGGGGTTTGGCGGTTTTTGGGGTGGCTTTTGGGGTCCTTGGGGTGATTTTTGGGGGGGTTTTGGTGGTTTTGGGGTGGGGTTTTGGGGGTTTTGGGGATCTCTGGGGTGATATTTGGGGTTTTTGGGGTGATTTTGGGGTTTTTGGGGTCCCTGAACCCCGATTTTGCAGGTTCTGTGCCGAGCGCCTGCACTCCCTGCCCCGCACCCTCCCCCTGGGGGGTTTGGGTGGTTTTAGGGTATTTTGGGGTGGTTATGGGGGTTTTTGGGGGTTTTTGGGGTCCCTGAGGTGTTTTTTGGGGTCCCTGAACCCCGATTTGCAGGTTCTGTGCCGAGCGCCTGCACTCCCTGCTCCGCACCCTCCCCTGGGGGGTTTTGGGGTCCCTGGGGGGTTTTGGGGGTGGTTTTTTGAGGTTTTTGGGGGTGAATTTGG
The DNA here is from genome assembly GCF_036417665.1 of Passer domesticus. Classification (NCBI taxonomy): domain Eukaryota; kingdom Metazoa; phylum Chordata; class Aves; order Passeriformes; family Passeridae; genus Passer; species Passer domesticus. Next base: position 48,136 of record NW_026990027.1, on the reverse strand, counting down.
GGTTTTTGGGGTCCCTGAACCCCGATTTTGCAGGTTCTGTGCCGAGCGCCTGCACTCCCTGCTCCGCACCCTCGCCCTCCCCGACGTCGCCGATTTCTCCCCCATCACCCTGGTGGCCAACTTCGCCACCCTGGTCAGCACCTACAGCAAAGGTGGGGCAGAAAAACCCCAAAACCGCCCCCAAAAATAACCCAAAAATACCTTAAAAATATCCTGTAACCCTGGTCAGCACCTACAGCAAAGGTGGGGCAGAAAAACCCCAAAAACGCCCCAAAAATACCTTAAAAATATCCCTAAACCCTGGTCAGCACCTACAGCAAAGGTGGGGCAGAAAAAACCCAAAAAACCCCAAAAATAACCCAAAAATCCTCCCCAAAATATCCTGTAAACCTGGTCAGCACCTACAGCAAAGGTGGGCCAAAAAAACCCCAAAAACACCCCAAAAATAACCCAAAAATCCACCCTAAAATATCCTTTAATCCTGGTCAGCACCTACAGCAAAGGTGGGGCAGAAAAACCCCAAAACCACCCCAAAAATACCTTAAAAATATCCCTAAACCCTGGTCAGCACCTACAGCAAAGGTGGGCCAAAAACTCCCAAAATTCCCCCCAAAAAGCCAAAATCCCCCTAAAAACCCCCAAATCCTCCTTGAAAAACCCCAAATTTCCCCAAAAACGCCCTCTAAAAAACCCCAAAAACCCTCTAAATCCCTGAAATCCCCCAAAATCCCCCAAAAAAAACCCCAATAAACCCCCCATAAAAACACAAAGTCCCCCCAAAAACCCAAAATCCCCCTTGAAAAACCCCAAATTTCCCCAAAAAACGTCCTCTAAAAAACCCCAAAAACCTCTAAATCCCTGAAATCCCCCAAAATCCCCCCAAAAAACCCCAAAAAAGCCCCAAAACCCCCCAAAACCCAAAATTCCCCTCCAAAAAACCCAAAATTCCCCCTAAAAAACCCCAAATCCCCCTTGAAAAACCCTAAATTTCTCCAAAAAACGCCCTCTAAAAAACCCCAAAAACGCCCAGAACCCCCAAAAACCCCGAATTTCGCCCAAAATTGCCCAAAATCCCCCAAATTCCCCCAGGTTTCACCATCATCATCGAGCCCTTCGACGATCGCACCCCGAGCATCGCCAACCCCGTGCTGCACTTCAGGTCTGTGGGGTTTGGGGAAATTTGGGGCATTTTGGGGATTTTGGGGTTTTTGGGGTATTTTGGGGTTTTTCAGAGGGATTTTGGGGTTTTTTGGGGGGATTTGTGGGGAGGTTTTGGGTGGATTTGGGGTTTTTGTTAGGTAGGTTTTGGGTTTTTTGGGGGGGATTTGGGGGTTTTTTTTTTTTTTGGGGGGGATTTGGGGGTTTTTGGGGAGATTTTTGGGTTTTGGGGTTTTTTTGGAGGTTTTTGAGGGGAGGTTTTGGGGGATTTTATGGAGGTTTTGGGTGGATTTTGGGTTTTTCAGGAGGGATTTTAGGGAGTTTATGGGGTTTTTGGGAGGGGTTTTTGGATTTTGGGAAATTTTGGGGTTTTTTGAGGTGAATTTTGGGATTTTGGGGGGGATTTTTGGGTTTTGGGGGATTTTGCTGTTTTTGGGGGAATTTGGGGGTTTTTTGAGATTGGTTTTGGGATTTTTTGGGGGGATTTTGGGGTTTTTTGAAGGGGGATTTTGGGGTTTTTTTGAGGTGGGGTTTTGGGGTGTTTTGAGGGGGGGATTTTGGGGGGGATTTTGGGGTTTTCTGGGGGATTTTAGACGATTTTTTATGGGGCATTTGGAGGTTTTTTTGGGGGGATTTTGAGGGGGATTTAGGGGTTTTTTTGGGAGGATTTTGAAGGGATTTTTGGGGCGATTTTGAGGTGGGTTTTGGGGGATTTTTTGAGGGCATTTTGGGGTTTTTTGGGGGGGGATTTTGAGGGATTTTTGCCCCCCAGCTGCCTGGACGCCTCCATCGCCATCCGGCCGGTGTTCGAGCGCTTCCAGTCGGTCATCGTCACCTCGGGGGTGAGGCACCCAAAAACACCCCAAAATCACCCCAAAAATACCCAAAAACACCCCAAAAATACCCCAAAATCATCTCATCGTCACCTCAGGGGTGAGACACCCCAAAAACATCCCAAAAACATCCCAAAAATACCCAAAATCACCCCAAAAATACCCCGAAATCATCTCATCGTCACCTCGGGGGTGAGAGCCCCCAAAAACACCCCAAAAATACCCAAAAATACCCAAAAACACCCCAAAAATACCCCGAAATCATCTCATCGTCACCTCGGGGGTGAGGCACCCCAAAAACACCCCAAAAACATCCCAAAAATACCCAAAAACACCCCAAAAATACCCTGAAATCATCTCATCGTCACCTCGGGGGTGAGACACCCCAAAAACATCCCAAAAACATCCCAAAAATACCCAAAATCACCCCAAAAATACCCCGAAATCATCTCATCGTCACCTCGGGGGTGAGAGCCCCCAAAAACATCCCAAAAATACCCAAAAATATCCAAAAATACCCCAAAATCATCTCATCGTCAGCTCGGGGGTGAGACACCCCAAAAACAGCCCCAAAAACATCCCAAAAACATGCCAAAAATACCCTAAAATCACCCCCAAAATACCCTAAAATATAAAAAAAATCATCTCATCGTCACCTCGGGGGTGAGACACCCCAAAAACATCCCAAAAAATACCCAAAAACATCCCAAAAATACCCCAAAATCATCTCATCGTCACCTCAGGGGTGAGAGCCCCCAAAAACATCCCAAAAATACCCAAAAACATCCCAAAAATACCCAAAAACATCCCAAAAATACCCCAAAATCATCTCATCGTCACCTCGGGGGTGAGAGACCCCAAAAACATCCCAAAAAATACCCAAAAACATCCCAAAAATACCCCAAAATCATCTCATCGTCACCTCAGGGGTGAGAGCCCCCAAAAACATCCAAAAATACCCAAAAACATCCCAAAAATACCCAAAAACATCCCAAAAATACCCCAAAATCATCTCATCGTCACCTCGGGGGTGAGAGACCCCAAAAACATCCCAAAAAATACCCAAAAACATCCCAAAAATACCCAAAATCACCCCAAAAATACCCCGAAATCATCTCATCGTCACCTCGGGGGTGAGGCACCCCAAAAACATCCCAAAAACATCCCAAAAATACCCAAAATCACCCCAAAAATACCCCGAAATCATCTCATCGTCACCTCGGGGGTGAGACACCCCAAAAATACCCTAAAATCACCCCTAAAATACCCTAAAATATCAAAAAAAATACCCCAAAATCATCTCATCGTCAGCTCGGGGGTGAGACACCCCAAAAACAGCCCCAAAAATACCCAAAAACATGCCAAAAATACCCTAAAATCACCCCCAAAATACCCTAAAATATCAAAAAAATCATCTCATCGTCAGCTCGGGGGTGAGACACCCCAAAAACACCCCAAAAATACCCAAAACCACCCCTAAAATACCCTAAAATATAAAAAAAATACCCCAAAATCATCTCATCGTCACCTCGGGGGTGAGAGACCCCAAAAACATCCCAAAAAAATACCCAAAAACATCCCTAAAATACCCTAAAATCACCCCTAAAATACCCTAAAATATGCAAAAAATCATCTCATCGTCACCTCGGGGGTGAGAGACCCCAAAAACATCCCAAAAAATACCCAAAAACATCCCAAAAATACCCCAAAATCATCTCATCGTCACCTCAGGGGTGAGAGCCCCCAAAAACATCCCAAAAAATACCCAAAAACATCCCAAAAATACCCCAAAATCATCTCATCGTCACCTCGGGGGTGAGAGACCCCAAAAACACCCCAAAAAATACCCAAAAACATCCCAAAAATACCCCAAAATCATCTCATCGTCACCTCGGGGGTGAGAGACCCCAAAAACACCCCAAAAAATACCCAAAAACATCCCAAAAATACCCTAAAATCACCCCTAAAATACCCTAAAATATCAAAAAATCCCCTCATCGTCACCTCGGGGGTGAGGCACCCCAAAAACACCCCAAAAACATCCCAAAAATACCCAAAAACACCCCAAAAATACCCTGAAATCATCTCATCGTCACCTCGGGGGTGAGACACCCCAAAAACATCCCAAAAACATCCCAAAAATACCCAAAATCACCCCCAAAAATACCCCGAAATCATCTCATCGTCACCTCGGGGGTGAGAGCCCCCAAAAACATCCCAAAAATACCCAAAAATATCCAAAAATACCCCAAAATCATCTCATCGTCAGCTCGGGGGTGAGACACCCCAAAAACAGCCCCAAAAACATCCCAAAAACATGCCAAAAATACCCTAAAATCACCCCCAAAATACCCTAAAATATAAAAAAAATCATCTCATCGTCACCTCGGGGGTGAGACACCCCAAAAACATCCCAAAAAATACCCAAAAACATCCCAAAAATACCCCAAAATCATCTCATCGTCACCTCAGGGGTGAGAGCCCCCAAAAACATCCCAAAAATACCCAAAAACATCCCAAAAATACCCAAAAACATCCCAAAAATACCCCAAAATCATCTCATCGTCACCTCGGGGGTGAGAGACCCCAAAAACATCCCAAAAAATACCCAAAAACATCCCAAAAATACCCCAAAATCATCTCATCGTCACCTCAGGGGGTGAGAGCCCCCAAAAACATCCCAAAAATACCCAAAAACATCCCAAAAATACCCAAAAACATCCCAAAAATACCCCAAAATCATCTCATCGTCACCTCGGGGGTGAGAGACCCCAAAAACATCCCAAAAAATACCCAAAAACATCCCAAAAATACCCAAAATCACCCCAAAAATACCCCGAAATCATCTCATCGTCACCTCGGGGGTGAGGCACCCCAAAAACATCCCAAAAACATCCCAAAAATACCCAAAATCACCCCAAAAATACCCCGAAATCATCTCATCGTCACCTCGGGGGTGAGACACCCCAAAAATACCCTAAAATCACCCCTAAAATACCCTAAAATATCAAAAAAATACCCCAAAATCATCTCATCGTCAGCTCGGGGGTGAGACACCCCAAAAACAGCCCCAAAAATACCCAAAAACATGCCAAAAATACCCTAAAATCACCCCCAAAATACCCTAAAATATCAAAAAAATCATCTCATCGTCAGCTCGGGGGTGAGACACCCCAAAAACACCCCAAAAATACCCAAAACCACCCCTAAAATACCCTAAAATATAAAAAAATACCCCAAAATCATCTCATCGTCACCTCGGGGGGTGAGAGACCCCAAAAACATCCCAAAAAATACCCAAAAACATCCCTAAAATACCCTAAAATCACCCCTAAAATACCCTAAAATATGCAAAAAATCATCTCATCGTCACCTCGGGGGTGAGAGACCCCAAAAACATCCCAAAAAATACCCAAAAACATCCCAAAAATACCCCAAAATCATCTCATCGTCACCTCAGGGGTGAGAGCCCCCAAAAACATCCCAAAAATACCCAAAAAACATCCCAAAAATACCCCAAAATCATCTCATCGTCACCTCGGGGGTGAGAGACCCCAAAAACACCCCAAAAAATACCCAAAAACATCCCAAAAATACCCTAAAATCACCCCTAAAATACCCTAAAATATCAAAAAAATCCCCTCATCGTCACCTCGGGGGTGAGACACCCCAAAAACATCCCAAAACATCCCAAAAACATCCCAAAAAATACCCTGAAATCATCTCATCGTCATCTCGGGGGTGAGACACCCCAAAAACATCCCAAAAACATCCCAAAAACATCCCAAAAATACCCTAAAATCACCCCTAAAATACCCTAAAATATCAAAAAATACCCTCATCGTCACCTCGGGGGTGAGAGCCCCCAAAAACATCCCAAAAATACCCTAAAATAATCTCATCGTCACCTTGGGGGTAAGACACCCCAAAAACACCCCAAAACATCCCTAAATCACCCCAAAAATACCCTAAAATATAAAAAAATCCCCTCATCGTCACCTCGGGGGTGAGAGCCCCCAAAAACATCCCAAAAAATACCCAAAAACATCCCTAAAATACCCTAAAATCACCCCTAAAATACCCTAAAATATGCAAAAAATCATCTCATCGTCACCTCGGGGGTGAGACACCCCAAAAACAGCCCAAAACATCCCAAAATCACCCCAAAACTACCTCAAAAATACCCTAAAATATCCCAAAAATACACTTATCATCACCTCGGGGGTGAGAGACCCCAAAAACATCCCAAAAAATACCCAAAAACATCCCAAAAATACCCTGAAATCACCCCTAAAATACCCTAAAATATGCAAAAAATACCCTCATCGTCACCTCGGGGGTGAGACACCCAAAATCACCCCAAAAATACCCCAAAATCATCTCATCGTCACCTCGGGGTTGAGAGACCCCAAAACCACCCCAAAAATACCCTAAAATATAAAAAAATACCCCAAAATCATCTCATCGTCACCTCGTGGGTGAGAGACCCCAAAAACATCCCAAAAAATACCCAAAAACATCCCAAAAATACCCTAAAATCACCCCAAAAATACCCTAAAATATGCAAAACAATACCCTCATCGTCACCTCGGGGGTGAGACACCCCAAAAACAGCCCAAAAACATCCCAAAAACATCCAAAAATACCCAAAAACATCCCAAAACTACCTCAAAAATACCCTAAAAATATCCCAAAAATACACTTATCATCACCTCGGGGGTGAGAGACCCCAAAAATCACCCCAAAAATACCCAAAATATTCTTCAAAATCCCCTCATCGTCACCTCGGGGGTGAGAGACCCCAAAAATAGCCCAAAATACCCCAAAATCGCCCCCAAAATACCCCAAAATCACCTCAGAAAGACCCCAAAATATCCTGAAATTCCCTCACTGTCACCTTGGGGGTGAGACCCCCACCCAAAATCCCCACAAAAAAACCCAAATGCCCCCCAAAAACCCAAAATCCTCCCAAAAAACCCAAATTCCCCCCAAAGCAAACCCTAAATCACCTCCAAAAATCCCAAAATCCCCCCCCAAACCCAAAAAATCCCCCCAAAAAAACCCCAAAATCCTCCCAAAAAAATCCCAAAACCTTCCCATATCCCCCCAAAACCCCAAATCCACCCAAGTTCTCCCCAGAACCCCAAAATGCTGTCCAAGAAACCCCCTAAAAAAAACCCAAAGCCCCCCCAAAAAAACCTCAAAAAAAACCCAAATATCCCCAAAAAACCCCAAAACGCCAAAATGCCCCCAAAAAATCCCCCCAAAAAACCCCAAATCCACCCCAAAAAAACCCCAAACCCCCCAAAAACCCCAAATGCTCCCCAAAATCCCCCCAAAAAACCCAAAATCCCCCAAAAAAACCCCAAAATCTCCCCAAAAAACCCAAATCCCCCCAAGAAATCCCCAAATCCCCCCCAAAAACCCCAAATGCTCCCCAAAATCCCCCAAAATGCTCCGCAAAATCCCCCCAAAAAACCCAAAATCCCCCCAAAAACCCCAACCCCCCCAAAAAACCCCAAATGCTCCCCAAAATCCCCCAAAATGCTCCGCAAAATCCCCCCAAAAAAACCCCCAAAATCCCCCCAAAAACCCCAAAATCCCCCCAAAAAACCCAAAATCCCCCCAAAAGCCCCAAAATCCCCCCAAAAAACCCAAAATCCCCCAAAATGCTCCCCAAAATCCCCCCAAAAAACCCAAAATCCCCCCAAAAAACCCCAAAATCTCCCCAAAAAACCCAAATCCCCCCAAGAAATCCCCAAATCCCCCCCAAAAACCCCAAATGCTCCCCAAAATCCCCCAAAATGCTCCGCAAAATCCCCCCAAAAAACCCAAAATCCCCCCAAAAACCCCAACCCCCCCCAAAAACCCCAAATGCTCCCCAAAATCCCCCAAAATGCTCCGCAAAATCCCCCAAAAAACCCAAAATCCCCCCAAAAAAACCCAAATCCCCCTTCAAAATCCAAAACCCCCCCCAAAAAACCCCAAAATCCCCCCAAAAAACCCAAAATCCCCCCAAAAACCCCAAAATCCCCCCAAAAAACCCAAAATCCCCCAAAATGCTCCGCAAAATCCCCCCAAAAAACCCAAATCCCCCCAAGAAAACCCCAAATCCCCCCAAGAAATCCCCAAATCCCCCCAAAAAACCCCAAATCCCCCCAAAAACCCCCAATCCCCCTGACCCCATTTCCCCTCCCCAGACCCTGTCCCCGCTGGAGTTTTACCCCAAAATCCTGGGATTCAGCCCCGTTACCATGGCAACCTTCAGCATGACCCTGGCCCGCACCTGCCTCTGCCCCATGGTCAGGGGACGGGGGGCTGGGGGGTCCGGGGGGGGCTGGGGGGGTCTGGGGGGGTCCTGGGGGGGGTCTGGGGGGGATTTGGGGGGTCCTGGGGGGGATTTGGGGGGATTTGGGGTGACCTGGGGGGGTCTGGGGGGGATTTGGGGGGTCTGGGGGGTCCTGGGGGGGATTTGGGGGAGATTTGGGGTGACCTGGGGGGGGATTTGGGGGAGTTTTGGGGGGGTCCTGGGGGGGTTTGGGGGAGATTTGGGGGGGTTTGGGGTGACCTGGGGGGGATTTGGGGGGGATTTGGGGGAGTTTTGGGGGGTCCTGGGGGGGTCTGGGGGGTCCTGGGTGGGTTTGGGGTGACCTGGGAGGGATTTGGGGGAGTTTTGGGGGGTCCTGGGGGGGTTTGGGGGAGATTTGGGGGGTCCTGGGGGGGATTTGGGGGGTCCTGGGGGGTCCTGGGGGGATTTGGGGGGGATTTGGGGAGACCTGGGGGGGATTTGGGGGAGTTTTGGGGGGTCCTGGGGGGGTTTGGGGAGATTTGGGGGGTCCTGGGGGGGATTTGGGGGTTCCTGGGGGGGATTTGGGGGGGATTTGGGGTGACCTGGGGGGGATTTGGGGGGTCCTGGGGGGGTCTGGGGGGTCCTGGGAGGGTTTGGGAGAAATTTGGGGGGTCCTGGGGGGGATTTGGGGGGTCCTGGGGTGGATTTGGGGGGTCCTGGATGGGTTTTGGGGGGATTTTGGGGTGGAACTGGGGGGGTTTGTGGGGTCCCTGGGGGGAACTGGGGGGATTTTGGGGGGTTTTGGGGGGGTCCTGGGGAGGATTGGGGGGAATTGGGGGAGTTTTGAGGGGTCCTGGGGGCGATTTGGGGGAGTTTGGGGGGGGTCCTAGAGGGGGCTGGGGGGGATTTGGGGGGTCCTGGGGGGGTTTGGGGTGACCTGGGGTGGATTTTGGGGAGTTTTGGGGGGTCCTGGGGGGGATTTGGGGGGTTTGGAGGGGATTTGGGGTGACCTGGGGGGGGGCTTTGGGGGGAATTGGGGGGTCCTGGGGGATTTGGGGAGGTTTTGAGGGGTCTTGGGGGGAATTTGGGGGTCTGGGGGTTTTGGGGGGAATTGGGGGGAATTTGGGGGGTCCTGGGAGGGATTTGGGGGGGATTTGGGGGGTTTTGGAGGGTCTTAGGGATTTTGGGGGGTGGTCTCAGGGATTTTGGGGGGGTCTCAGGGATTTTTTGGGGGGCTCCTGAGGGATTTTTGGGGGGTCCTGAAGGATTTTTGGGAGTGGTCTCAGGGATTTTTGGGGGGGTCCCTGAAGGATTTTTGGGAGTGGTCTCAGGGATTTTGGGGGGTGGTCTCAGGGATTTTTGGGGGGTGGTCTCAGGGATTTTGGGGGGTCCCGGGGGTTTTTGGGGGGCTCTGAGACCCCTTTCCCCCTCCCCAGATCGTGGGCAGAGGCAACGACCAGGTGGCCATGAGCTCCAAGTTCGAGACCCGCGAGGACATCGGTGCGGGTTTGGGGAGAATTCGGGGGATTTTGGGGCAAATTTGGGTCTGGGGGCTTTGGGGAGGGGTCTCGGGGTCATTTTTGGGGGGAATTTTGGGAGTTTTGGGGAGATTTTTGGGGGTTTTTGGGGTGGCCATGAGCTCCAGGTTCGAGACCTTTGAGTACATTGGTGCGGGTTTGGGGAGAGTTTGGGGGAAATTTGGGGGATTTTGGGGTTTTTGGGGTCTGGGGGATTTTGGGGAGGGGTTTCAGGGTCGTTTGGGGTTTTTTTTGGGGGGTTTTTGGGGTTTTTTGGGTGGCCACGAGCTCCAAGTTCGAGACCCGCGAGGACATCGGTGCGGGTTTGGGGGAAATTTGGGGGATTTTGGGCAAATTTGGGTCTGGGGGCTTTGGGGAGGGGTCTCGGGGTCATTTTTGGGGGGAATTTTGGGATTTTTTTGGGTGTTTTGGGGTGGCCATGAACTCCAAATTCAAGACCTTTGAGTACATTGGTGGGGCTGGGGGGGGATTTAGGGGAAAAGTTGGGGTTTTTGGGAATTTCTGGGGGGATTTGTGGGATTTCTGGGGGAATTTAGGATTCTGGGTTTTTGGGGTCCCAAATTTCCCCCAAATTTCCCCAAACCCCAGCGGTGACCCGGAACTACGGGCAGCTGCTGCTGGAGCTCTGGGGGGGGATTTTGGGGCAATTTTTGGGTTTTTTTGGGGCAATTTTTGGGGGTTTTTTTTGGGATTTCTGGGGGAATTTTGATTTTTTTTCGGTCCAAATAACCTCAAATCCCCCAAATTTTCCCGAAATCCCCCAAATTTCCCCAAATCCCAGCGGTGACCCGGAACTACGGGCAGCTGCCGCTGGAGCTCTGGGAGGATTTTGGGGCAATTTTTGGGTTTTTTGGGGGGATTTCTGGGGGGATTTGTGGGATTTCTGGGGGGATTTTGAGGTTTTTAGTTTTTTGGGGTTTTTGGGGTCCCAAATTTCCCCCAAATTTCCCCAAATCGCAGCGGTGACCCGGAACTACGGGCAGCTGCTGCTGGAGCTCTCGGCCGTGGTCCCCGACGGCCTCGTGGCCTTTTTCACCAGCTACGTCTACCTGGAGAGCACTGTGGCCTCGTGGTACGAGCAGGTGGGAGCCCAAAATACCCTGACATGGCCCCAAAAATGGCCCCAAAATCACCCCAAAAATATCCCCAAAATCACCTAAAATTGCCCAAAAAATCCCCCCAAAAATACCCCAAAAATCCCCCAAACCCTCCATGTCCTCACCTGTACCTGGAGAGCACCGTGGCCTCGTGGTACGAGCAGGTGGGAGCCCAAAACCGCCCCAAAATCACCCCAAAAATATCCCCAAAATCACCCTAAAATTGCCCAAAAAATCCCCCCAAAATCACCCCAAAAATCCCATTAAAAATCCCCCCAAAATACCCATTAAATCCCCCTAAAATCCTCCAAAAAAACCCCAAAAATAGCCCCAAAATCACCTCAAAATAGCCAAAAAAAATCCCCCCAAAAAATACCCCAAAATTGCCAAAAAAATAACCCAAAAATCCAGAAATATCTCCCCAAAAATACAAAAAAAATCCCCCCAAAAATCCCCAAAACCCCCATGTCCTCACCTGTACCTGGAGAGCGCCGTGGCCTCGTGGTACGAACAGGTGGGAGCCCAAAAATACCCCAAAAATACCCCAAAATCACTCTAAAATAGGCCCCAAAAATCCCCCCCAAAATACCCCAAAATCTCCATTGAAAATAGCGCAAATCCCACCAAAAATACTCCGGAATTCCCCCAAAAATGCCCCAAAAATCCCGCCAAAAATCCCATTAAAACCCCCCAAAATCTCCCAAAAATCCCCCTAAAAATCCCACCAAAAATACCCCAATATAGCCCAAAAAATACCCCAAACCTCCCCAAAAATGCCCCAAAATCTCATAAAAATACCCCAAAATATCCCTCCCAAAATCCCAAAAAAGTAACCCAAAAATCTCCCCAAAATACCCAACCCCCCCCCCCAAAATCTCCCCAAATTGCTCCCAGGGCACCCTGGAGAACATCCAGAGGAACAAGCTGCTCTTCATCGAGACCCAGAACCCCCAAATCCCCCCTTGAGACCCAAAACCTGCCCCAAATTCCCCTAAAACTGCCCCAAATTCCCTCCTGGGACCCTCAGGAACCCCAAAAATCTCCTGAGACCCCCAAAAACTCCCCCAAATCCCCCCAAATTGCTCCCCAGGGCATCCTGCAGAACATCCAGAGGAACAAACGAGACCCAGAACCCCAAATCCCCCCCCTGAGACCCCAAAAACTGCCCCAAACCCCCCCAAAACTGCCCCAAATTCCCTCCTGGGAACCCCAGGACCCCCAAAACTCCCCTGGGACCCCCAAAACCCCCCCAAATTTCTCCCCAGGGCACCCTGGAGAACATCCAGAGGAACAAACGAGACCCAGAACCCCTCAAACGCCCCCAAATCCCCCCCTGAGACCCCAAAAACTGCCCAAATCCCTCCAAAACTGCCCCAAATTCCCTCCTGGGAACCCCAGGACCCCCAAAACTCCCCTGGGACCCCCAAAACTCCCCTGAGACCCCCAAAATCCCCCCCAAAATCCCCCCCAAATTGCTCCCCAGGGCACCCTGGAGAACAGCCAGAGGAACAAACTGCTCTTCATCGAGACCCAGGATGGGGCTGAGACCCCCAAAACTGCCCCAAACCCCCCAAAACTGCCCCAAATTCCCTTCTGGGAACCCCAAAAATCCCCTGAGACCCCCCAAAATCCCCCCAAATTGCTCCCCAGGGCATCCCTGGAGAACATCCAGAGGAACAAGCTGCTCTTCATCGAGACCCAGAACCCCCAAATCCCCCCCTGAGACCCCAAAAACTGCCCCAAATTCCCCCAAAACTGCCCCAAGTTCCCTCCTGGGAACCCCAGGACCCCCAAAACTCCCCTGGGACCCCCAAAATGCCCCCAAATTGCTCCCCAGGGCATCCTGGAGAACATCCAGAGGAACAAGCTGCTCTTCATCGAGACCCAGGACGGGGCTGAGACCAGCGTGGCCCTGGAGAAGTACCAGGAGGTGCTGGGGGGGGTTGGGGGTCCCGAGGTGGGGATTTTTGGGGGTCCTGGGGGGGGATTTGGGGGAGTTTTGGGGGTCTCAGAGGGGGATTTGGGGGAGTTTTGGGGGTCATGAGGGGATTTGGGGGAGTTTTGGGGGTCCTGAGCAGATTTTGGGGGATTTTTGGGGGTCTCGGAGGGGGATTTGGGGGAGTTTTGGGGGTCCCTGGGGGAATTTTGGGGCTCCTGGATGGAATTTTAGGGTTCCAGGGGGGGTTTTAGGGAGTTTTGGGGATCCTGGATGGAATTTTGGGGTCCCTGGGTGGAATTTTGGGGTCCCTGGATGGGTTTTGGGGGTTTTTATGGGAATTTTGGGGTCCCTGGAGCATTTTGGGTCCCTGGATGGAATTTTGGGGTCCTTGGGTGGAATTTTGGGGTCCTGGATGGAATTTTGGGGGGTCTTGGGGGGGTTTTAGGGGAATTTTGGGGTCCTGGGTGGAATTTTGGGGTCCCTGGATGGGTTTTTGGGGGGTCCTGCTTGGTTTTTGTGGGAATTTTGGGATCCCTGGATGAAATTTTTGGGATCCTGGATGAAATTTTGGGGTCCCTGGATGGAATTTTGGGGTCCCTGGATGGGTTTTTGGGGTCCTGGATGGGGTTTTTGGGGGTCTGGGGGGGGTTATGGGGAATTTTGGGGTCCTGGGTTGGTTTTTGGGGTCCCAGGGGAATTTTGGGGTCCCCTGGATGGAATTTGGGGTCCCTGGATGGAATTTTGGGGTCCCTGGATGGGTTTTGGGGTCCCTGGATGGGTTTTTGGGGTCCCTGGGTGGAATTTTGGGGTCCCTGGATGGGTTTTGGGGGTTTTTATGGGAATTTTGGGGTCCCTGGATGGGTTTTTGGGGTCCTGGATGGGGTTTTTGGGGGGTCTGGGGGGGGGGGGTTTAGGGGAATTTTGGGGTCCTGGGTTCGGTTTTTGGGGTCCCAGGGGAATTTTGGGGTCCCTGGATGGAATTTGGGGTCCCTGGATGGAATTTGGGGTCCCTGGATGGGTTTTTGGGGGTCCCTGGATGGGGTTTGGGGGTTTTTATGGGAATTTTGGGGTCCCTGGATGTTTTTTGGGGTCCCATCCCGGGGTGTCCCCCCACTCCCCCCCAGGCGTGCGAGAACGGCCGCGGGGCCGTGCTGCTCTCGGTGGCGCGCGGCAAAGTCTCCGAGGGCATCGACTTCGGTGAGATTTGGGGCGAATTCCGGGAGATTTGGGCAAATTTGGGGAAATTTTTGGATTTGGGGTGATTTGGGGGGTTTTGGGGGGGTTCAGGGTGGGTTTGGGTGGATTTTTGGGGTCCCTGCCCCTTTTTTTGGGGTGTTCCCAGTCCAGTCTTGGGGCAGATTCTCTGAGGGCATCGACTTCGGTGAGATTTGGGACGAATTCGGGGGAATTTGGGCAAATTTTGGATTTTTGGGGCAATTTTGGGGGTTTTGGGGGGGTTCAGGGTGGGTTTGAGGGGATTTTGGGGTCCCTGCCCCATTTTTTGGGATGTTCCCACCCCGGTCTTGGGGCAAAATCTCCGAGGGCATCGACTTCGGTGAGATTTGGGGCGAATTCGGGGGAATTTGGGCAAATTTGGGCAAATTTTTTGATTTTGGGGCAATTTTGGGGTTTTGGAGCAATTTTGGGGGTTTTGGGAGGTTCAGGGTGGGTTTGAGGGATTTTGGGGGGTTTGAGGGGAACTTTTGGGGTTTTTAGGGGGATTTTCATGGCAATTTTGGGGTTTTTTAAGGGATTTCTGTGGCAATTTGGGGGGGATTTTCGTGTCATTTTGGGTTTTGTTTTTTTGGGGGGATTTGATGGGAATTTTGGGGGGATTTGATGGGAATTTTTGAGGTTTTGGAGGATTTGATGGGAAATTTGGGGGTTTGGGAGGATTTGAGGGGAAATCTTGAGGTTTTGGGGGCAGTTTGGGGGATTTTCATGGCAATTTTGATGTTTTTAAGGGATTTTTGTGGCAATTTTGGGGGGGATTTTCGTGTCATTTTGGGGTTTTTTTTATTTTTGGGGGATTTGATGGGAATTTTGGGGGGATTGATGGGAATTTTTAGGGTTTTGGGGGATTTTCGTGGCAATTTTGGGGGATTTTCTTGTCATTTTGGGTTTTTTTTATTTTTGGGGGATTTGATGGGAATTTTTGGGGTTTTGGGGGATTTTCATGACAATTTTGTTGTTTTTTAAGGGATTTTTGGGGGGATTTTCGTGTCATTGGGTGTTTTTTTTTATTTTTGGGGGGATTTGATGGGAATTTTGGTTTTTGGGGTCCCTGGCCCCCCAATTTCCCGCAGTCCATCACTACGGCCGGGCTGTGATCATGTTCGGGGTCCCCTACGTTTACACCCAGAGCCGCATCCTCAAGGTGAGGGGGAGTCAGGTGGGGCCCCCTCCCCAAAATCCCACCTGGGGGGGTCACCTGGGGGTCACCTGTCCTAAAGGGGGGGGAGATCAATTGGAATTTGGGGTTTTTAGAGGATTTTGGGGGCTTTTAGGGGGATTTTTGGGGTTTTTAGGGGGAATTTTGGGGGTTTTCAGGGGTCTCAGGTGTGGCCCCCTCCCCAAAATCCCACCTGGGGGGGGCACCTGGGGGGTCACCTGGTCACCTGTCCTAAAGGGGGGGGAGATCAATTGGAATTTGGGGCTTTTTGGGGGGATTTTGGGGGTTTTTTGGGGGATTTCAGGGGGATTTTGGGGGTCTCAGGTGTGGCCCCCTCCCCAAATCCCACCTGGGGGGGTCACCTGGGGGTCACCTGTCCTAAAGGGGGAGAAATCGGGGGATTTTGGGGTTTTTGGGGGATTTGGGGGTTTTTAGGGGGATTTGGGGGAGATTTAGGGGATTTTTGGGATACTTGAGGTGGTTTTTGGGATTTCTGGGGAGGTTTTTGGGATTTCCGGGGGGGTCTCAGTCCCGTTGCCCCCCCAAATCCCCCTGGAATTCCTTCAGGAGCAGCTCCAGGGGTGGGGAGAACACCTGAGGTGGGGGGACCTGGGGGATTTTGGGGTTCCTGGGGGATTTTTGGGATACTTGAGGTGGTTTTTGGGATTTCTGGGGAGGTTTTTGGATTTCCGGGGGGGTCTCAGCCCCGTTGCACCCCCAAATCCCCCTGGAATTCCTTTGGAGCAGCTCCAGGGGTGGGAGAACACCTGAGATGGGGGGACCTGGGGGGATTTTGGGGTTCCTGGAGGGGTTTTTATGATACCTGAGGTGGTTTTTAGGATACCTGGGGGGGGTTTTAAGATACCGGGGAGGTTTTTGGGGGTCTCAGCCCCCGTTGCCCCCCCAGGCCCGGCTGGAATTCCTGCGGGAGCAGCTCCATGTGTGGGAGAACACCTGAGATGGGGGACCTGGGGGGATTTTTGGGGTACTTGAGGTGGTTTTTATGATACCTGAGGTGGTTTTTTGGGGTTCCTGAGGAGGTTTTTGGGGTACCTGGGAAGGTTTTTGGGGGGTCTCAGCCCCGTTGCTCCCCAGGCCCAGCTGGAATTCCTGCGGGAGCAGCTCCAGGTGTGGGAGAACACCTGAGATGGGGGGACCTGGGGGGATTTTGGGTACCTGGGGAGGTTTTTGGGACACCTGGGGGGGTTTTTGGGATTTCCGGGGGGGGTTTTTGGGATTTCCGGGGGGGTCTCAGCCCCGTTGCCCCCCAGGCCCGGCTGGAATTCCTGCGGGAGCAGCTCCAGGTGCGCGAGGGCGAGTTCCTCACCTTCGACGCCATGCGGCACGCGGCGCAGTGCGTGGGGAGAGCCCTGAGAGGGAAAACTGACTACGGGCTCATGGTGTTCGCCGACAAGGTTTGGGGGTTTTGGGGTCAGTTTGGGGTCAGTTTGGGTCACTTTGGGTCACTTTGGGTCAGTGTGGGTCAGTTTGGGTCACTTTGGGTCACTTTTGGGTCAGTTTGGGTCACTTTGGGTCACTTTGGGTCAGTTTGGGTCAGTTTGGGGCGGCGCAGTGCGTGGGGAGAGCCCTCAGGGGGAAAACAGATTATGGGCTCATGGTGTTCGCTGACAAGGTGGGCACAGAGATTTTGGGGTGTTTGGGGTCACTTTGGGTCAGTTGGGTCACTTTGGGTCAGTTTGGGGCGGCGCAGTGCGTGGGGAGAGCCCTCAGGGGGAAAACTGACTGCGGGCTCATGGTGTTCGGCCGACAAGGTTTGGGGGTTTGGGGTCAGTTTGGGGGGTTTTGGGTCAGGGGGAAAACTGACTACGGGCTCATGGTGTTCGCCGACAAGGTTTGGGGGTTTTTGGGGGTTTGGGGTCAGTTTTTCCCTGTTTTTCCCCCAGTTTTTAATGTTTTTTCCCCGTTTTTCCCATTTCCCGGTGTTTTCTCCCCATTTCCCGCCGCAGCGCTTCGCCCGGGCCGACAAGCGGGGCAAGCTGCCGCGCTGGATCCAGGAGCACCTGCCCGAGTCCCACCTGAACCTGACGGTGGACGAGGCCGTGCAGGCGGCCAAGCGCTTCCTGCGCCAGATGGCCCAGCCCTTCCGGCAGGTAACGGGATCCACCGGATCCCGATCGATCCCGATCGATCCCTGATCCCCCCCCCCCCCAGCCCTTCCGGCAGGTAACGGGGATCTACTGGATCCCGATCGGTCCTGATCGATCCCTGACACACACACAGCCCTTCCGGCAGGTAACGGGGATCCGCTGGATCCCGATCGATCCCTGATCCCCCCAGCCCTTCCACCAGGTACGGGGATCCACCGGATCCCGATCGATCCTGATCGATCCCTGACACACACACAGCCCTTCCGGCAGGTACCGGGGATCTACTGGATCCCGATCGATCCCTGACACACACACAGCCCTTCCGGCAGGTAACGGGGATCCACCGGATCCCGATCGATCCCGATCGATCCCTGACACACACACACAGCCCTTCCGGCAGGTAACGGGGATCCTGATCGATCCCGATCGATCCTGATTGATCCTGATTGATCCCGATCGATCCCTGATCCCCCCCAGCCCTTCCGGCAGGTACCGGATCCTGATCGATCCTGATTGATCCTGATTGATCCCGATTGATCCCTGATCCCCCCAGCCCTTCCGGCAGGTACGGGGATCCCGATCGATCCTGATTGATCCTGATCGATCCCGATCGATCCCTGATGCCCCCAGCCCTTCCAGCAGGTACCGGATCCCAATCGATCCTGATCGATCCCGATCGATCCCTGACAAACGCACAGCCCTTCCGCCAGGTACGGGGATCCACCGGATCCCGATTGATCCCTGATCCCCCCAGCCCTTCCGCCAGGTACCGGATCCCGATCGATCCTGATTGATCCCGATTGATCCTGATTGATCCCGATTGATCCCTGATCCCCCCAGCCCTTCCGCCAGGTAACGGGGATCCTGATCGATCCTGATTGATCCCGATCGATCCCGATCGATCCTGATCGATCCCTGACACACACACAGCCCTTCCGGCAGGTACGGGGATCCACCGGATCCCGATTGATCCCTGACCCCCCCCCCCCCCAGCCCTTCCACCAGGTACGGGGATCCACCGGATCCCGATCGATCCCGATCGATCCCTCACACACACACACACACACACACACACACACACACAGCCCTTCCGCCAGGTACTGGATCCTGATTGATCCTGATCGATCCCGATCGATCCTGTCAGAGATTCCCAATCCCCCCAGCCCTTCCGCCAGGTACGGGGATCCAGGGGATCCTAGGGGATCCGGTTTGATCCTGTCAGATCCCTGATTTCCCCCCCCCAGCCCTTCCGGCAGGTACCGGATCCCAGGGGATCCCGATCAATCCCATTGGTTCATAACAGAGGTCCATGATCCCCAGCCCTTCTGCCAGGTACAGGATCCCAGGGGATCCAAACTGATCCCAATTGATCCTGTCAGAGATCCCTGACACACACACACACACCCCCAGCCCTTCCGGCAGGTACGGGATCCCGATCGATCCCGATTGATCCTATCAATCAGAGATCCCTGATCCCCCCAGGGATCCGCTCCCCCAGCACCCCCTGGATCCACCTCAGACCCCTCCAGATCCCCCCGGACACCCCGGGATCCCTCAGATCACCTTGGATCCCCCCAAACACCCCTGGGATCCCCCAGGATCCCCCCGGATCCCCCCAGATCCCGACAGTGGATCCCGTTCCAGGAGGACCAGCTGGGGCTGTCGCTGCTGACCTGGGAGCAGCTCCAGGCCGGGGAGGTTCTGCAGCGGATCCAGGGGATCTCCCAGCAGGTCTGACCCGCCCGGGATCCACCCAGGAGTCTGCTCGAGATCAGCCCAGGATCCACCCAGGATTTTGACCGGGATCTGCCTGGGATCCACTCCACGAGACACCTGGGATCTGTCCTGGGATCCACCCAGGGACTCGACCTGCTTCTGCCTGGGATCCACCCAGGATTCTGCTCGGGATCTGCCTGGGATCCACCCAGGATCCAGTCTGGGACCTGCCCGGGATCCACCTTTGGGATCTACCCGGGATCCACCCCCGGGATCCACCCAGGAGTCTGATCAAGATCCACCGGGATTTGACCGGAATCCACCCGGGATCTTCCTGGGATCCACCCAGGACTCTGACCTGATTCTGCCTGGGATCCACCCCCAGGATCCACCCAGGATTGGGCCCAAGATCCACCCAGGATTTTGACCTGGATCTGCCTGGGATCCACTCCACGAGACACCTGGGATCCACCCAGGATTTCGACCCGATTCTGCTTGGGATCCACCCCCGGGATCCACCCAGGATTTTTTTTTATCAGGATCCACTCCAGAATCTGCCCAGGATCCACCCAGGATTTTGACCGAGATCCACACGGGATCCACCCCTGGGATCCACTGAAGATCTACCTGGGATCCACCCCGGCTTCCACCCAGGATTTTGATCAGGATCCCCCCAGGATCTGCCCGGGATCTTCTCGGGATCCACCCAGGACTTTGACCTGATTCTGACCAGGATCCACCCAGGATCTGTCCCATGATCTCGGGATCCACTCAGGATCCAGACCAAGATCACCCCAGGATTTTTGATCAGGATCCTCCCAGGATCTACCTGGGATCAACTCTGGAATCTGCCCGGGATCCACCCAGGACTTTGACCTGGTTCTGCCCGGGATCCACTCAGGGATCCACACCCTGGATCCTCCCAAGATTTGACCGGCATCAGCCCAGGATCCACCCGGGATCTGTCCCAGGATCCACTGAGGGTTCTGACCAAGATCACCCTGGGATCCACCCAGGATTCTGACCAGGATCCACCCAGGATTTACCTGGGATCCATTTGGGATCCACCCAGGACGTCGACCTTATCCTGCCCGGGATCCACCCAGCAATTCTCTGGGATCTCCCCGGGATCCACCCAGGATTCTGCCCAGGATCCACCCAGGATTTTGATCAGGATCCACCCAGGAATTCTCTGGGATCTCCCTGGGATCCACCCAGGATTTCGACTGGATTGTGCCTGGGATCCACTCGGGATCCACCCAGGATTCTGACCAGAATCCACCCCCAGGATCCACTCAAGATTTACCCAGGACCAGCCCAGGATCCACCCAGGATTTCTCTGGGATCTCCCTGGGATCCACCCAGGATTTCGACCTGATTCTGCCCGGGATCCCTCCGGGATCTCTCAGGGGGGAGGGAACGGGATCTGGATCCACCCAGGTGGGGTCTGGACCCCCCCAAACACCCGGAGGGGGGAGTGGATCCCTCCTTGGAGTGGATCCCTCCTTGGGATCCGCTGGGATCTGGACCCCCCCAATGCACCAGAGCGGGACCGGATCCCTTGGGGGGAGGGGATCTGCCCCCCCCCGGGTGGGATCTGGACCCCCCAGACCCCAGGGATCCCCCCGGGATCTGCTCCCCCCGGATCCCCATTGCTGTAAATCCCCTCCCCCCAATAAAAGCAGATTTCAGATCTCCCCTCCCCCCACTTCTTTAACCCCTCCCCGAGACCCCCCAAATCCCCTCCCCCCCCCCAAAAAAAAATTTGGGATCCACTGGATTCATTGGGGGGGGAGGGGCTCGTTTCCTGTGCCTCAGTTTCCCCGAGCTGTCATTTTTGGGGGGGGGGATTCATTTTTTGGGGTCCCCCCGTGCCTCAGTTTCCCCCCAGATTTTTTTTTTGGGGGGGGGTTCATGTTTGGGGTCCCCCGTGCCTCAGTTTCCCCTGAGTTTTATTTTGTGGGGGGGGATTAATTTTCGGGGTCCCCCCGTGCCTCAGTTTCCCCCCAGATTTTTTTTTTTTTGGGGGTGGGGGAGGGGGCGTTTCTGGGGTGCCCCCCCGCGTCCCTCCCATCCCCCCCCGGGCCCCTCCCCCCCCCGTCTGACACCGGATCCCCCCGGGAAACCGGAGCCGGCCTAAAAATACCGGGGGGGGAGGGGGCGGGGGGCGGGGCTGGGGAGGCCCCTCCCCCTCCCTCCCCTCCCCCCCCCCCGGCTTGAATTGCCCTGAGCCAGCGGATCCGCCCCACCCCCACCCTGAACACCCCCCCCCATTAAATTTTGGGTTTCTCTGACCCCCCCCATTAAATTTTGGGGCTCCCCTCCTCAATTCTGACCCCCCCCCCAATTAATTTGGGGCTCCCCCGTTAATTCTGACCCCCCCCAAATTAATTTTGGGTTTCTGTGACCCCCCCCATTAAATTTTGGGGTCCCGCCTTCATTCTGACCCCCCCAATTAATTTTGGGGCTCCCCCCCCTTAATTCCGACCCCTCCAATTAATTTTAGGTTTTTGTGCCCCCCCTCCAATTAATTTTGGGGTTCCCCCTTAATTCTGACCCCCCCAATTAATTTTGGGGTTCCCCCCCATTTCTGACCCCCCCCCATTAAATTTTGGGGGTTTTTGACACCCCCCCCCCATTAATTTTGGGGTATTTGGGGGGGGGTCCCGCTATTTGAGGGGGGTCCCGGTTATTAAAGAGCTCCCGGTATTTATTGGGGGGGTGGTCCCGTTATTTGGGGGGGTCCCGCTATTTTGGGGGGGGGTCCGGTTATTCAAGGGCTCCCAGTATTTTTGGGGGGGGTCCCGCTATGTGAAGAACTCCCGGTATTTATTTTGGGGGGGGTCCCGGTATTTTGGGGGTGGTCCCGGTATTTATTTGGGGGGGGGGTCCCGGTATTTTGGGGGGGGGGGTCCCGGTTATTAAAGAGCTCCCGGTATTTAATTGGGGGGGGTCCTCTATTTGGGAGGGGTCTCGCTATATCGGGGGGGGGGGGGGTCCCGGTCTTTTGGGGGGTGGTCCTGGTATTTGGGGGGGGGGGGGGTCCCGCTATTTGGGGGGTGGTCCCGGTATTTTGGGGGCAGGCTCCCAGTTATTGAAGAGCTCTCGGTATATTTTGGGGGGGGGTCCCCGCTATTCTGGAGGGTGGTCCCGTTATTTGGGGGGTGGTCCTGATATTTGGGGGGGGGGGGGGGTCCCGGTTATTGAAGAGCTCCCGGTATTTATTAGGGGGGGGGTCCCGGTATTTGAAGGGTATTTGGGGGTGGTCCCGCTATTTATATGGGGGGTGGTCCCGGTATTTTGGGGGGGGTCCCGCTATTTGGGGGTGGTCCCGGTTATTAAAGAACTCCTGGTATTTATCTGGGGGGTGGTCCCGCCATTTGGGGGGGTGGTCCCGGTATTTGGGGGGGTTCCCGGTGCCCCGGGTGGGGTCCCGCTATTTGGGGGTGGTCCCGGTATTCTGGGGAGGGGGGTCTCGCTATTTGTGGGGGTCCCGCTTTTTGGGGGGGTCCCGGTTATTGAAGAGCTCCCGGTATTTATTAGGGGGGGGGTCCCGCTATTTCAAGGGTATTTGAGGGGTGGGCCCGCTATTTATATGGGGGGTGGTCCCGGTATTTGGGGGGGGTCCCGCTATTCTGGGGAGGGCGGTATTCTGGGGGGGGGTGGTCCCGTTTATTGAAGAGCTCCCGGTATTTATTAGGGGGGGGTGGTCCCGCTATTTTGGGGGGGTGGTCCCGCTATTTTGGGGGGTGGTCCCGCCATTTGGGGGGTGGTCCCGGTATTTTGGGGGGGCGGTCCCGGTATTTGGGGGTGGTCCCGCTATTTGGGGGGGGTCCCGGTATTTTGGGGGCGGTCCCGCTATTTTGGGGTGGTCCCGGTATTTGGGGGGTGGTCCCGGTATTTGGGGGTGGTCTCGGTATTTTGGGGGTGGTCTCGGTATTCTGGGGGTGGTCCCGGTATTTTTGGGGGTGGTCCCGCTATTTTGGGGGTGGTCCCGCTATTTTGGGGGCGGTCCCGGTATTTTGGGGGCGGTCCCGCTATTTTGGGGGGGCGGTCCCGCTATTTTGGGGGTGGTCCCGGTATTCTGGGGGTGGTCCCGGTATTTTGGGGGGTGGTCCCGCTATTTTGGGGGCGGTCCGGTATTTTGGGGGCGGTCCCGCTATTTTGGGGGTGGTCCCGGTATTCTGGGGGTGGTCCCGGTATTTTGGGGGCGGTCCCGCCCCCGCCCCGCGGTCCCGGGGGGCGGCAGGTGCCGCGTGCCCCCCCCGCCCCCCCCCCCCCCGGTGACACCGGACACGGGGGGCGGCTCCGGGGGTCCCCGAGGGTCTCGCGCGGGCCGGGGGCGGCCCCGCCAGGGCCCGGCCCCGCCCGGTTCGGGGTCCCCCCGGAGCCCCCCCGGGGCTGGGGGGGGTCCCGGGGGGGATAAAAGCGCCCCTGGGGGGTCCCGGTCCCACCGCTCCCCCCGCGCCCGGTACGGCCCGACCCCGACCCGGCCCCGCTGAGAGACCCAGGTAAGGCCGGGGGGGCACCGGGACCCCCCCCGGGACCACCGGGACCACCGGGAGACCCCCGGGACCCGCCCCCGGGAGACCACCGGGACCCCCCCCCGGGAGCACCGGGACCACCGGGAGACCGCCGGGACCACCGGGGACCCTCCCCGGGGGCACCGGGACCCCCCCCGGGATCCCCCCGGGACCCCAATCGGGACCATTGGAACCCCCCCGGGACCACCGAGACCCCCCCGGGACCCCCCGGAGACCCCAGTCGGGACCGGGACCCCCCCCCGGGACCGGCCCAGTCGGGACCGGGACCCTCAGGAAGGGTCGGGACGCCCCCGGTGTCACCGGGACCGGGATTCGGGATCGGGACCGGGACGGGGACAGGGACAGGGACTCGACGCCCCCTCGGTGCCACGGGGACCGGCACCGGGATTCGGGACCGGGACAGGGACAGGGACCTCCCGTCGGTGTCACCGGGACCGGGATTTGGGTCCGGGATCTGGGACCGGCACCGGGACCGGGTCAGGGACCGCGACCGGGTCAGGGACCCCCCGTCGGTGTCACCGGGACTGGGACCGGGATTCGAGACCGGGACCGGGACCGGCACCCGCTCCCCCTTCGGTGTCACCGGGACCGGCACCGGGATTTGGGTCCGAGATCCGGGACCGGGACAGGGTCAGGGACAGGGACCTGATCCCCCCTCGGTGTCACCGGCACCGGGATCCGGGACCGGCACCGGGATTTGGGTCCGAGATTCGGAACCGGGACCGAGCCCCTCCTTCCTCGGTGCCATCGGGACCGGGATTTGGGTCCGATATTCGGAACCGGGACCAGGCCCCACCCCCCCCCGGTGCCACCGGGACCCCCCCCAAACCCCCCGGTCCCGCCCCTCCCCCCTGGGCTATAAATAGCCCCGGCCCGAACAAGGAGCGGAGCGGGGCGGCCACGCCCCCCTGGGGGACACGCCCCCTTGGGGTCACGCCCCCCGAAGGACACGCCCCAGAGCCCCCCCGTGTCCCCTGTGTCCCCTCCGGTGGCACGTGTCACGGTGTCCCCGGTGTCACCTGGCTGTCCCCCTGTGCCACCTGTCACCTGGCTGTCCCCGTGTCCCCATGTCCACCTGTCACCTGGCTGTCCCCGGTGTCACCTGGCTGTCCCCTGTGCCACCTGTCACCTGGCTGTCCCCGTGTCCCCGTGTCCCCATGTCCCTCCTGTCACCTGGCTGTCCCCGTGTCCCCATGTCCTTCATGTCCCTCCTGTCACCTGGCTGTCCCCGTGTCCCCATGTCCTTCATGTCCCTCCTGTCACCTGGCGGTCCCCGGTGTCACCTGGCTGTCCCTGCAGTGTCACCTGGCTGTCCCCGTGTCCCCGTGTCCCCATGTCCCACCTGTCACCTGACTGTCCCCGGTGTCACCTGGCTGTCCCCTGTGCCACCTGTCACCTGGCTGTCCCCACACCCCCCGTGTCCCTCCTGTCACCTGGCTGTCCCCGTGTCCCCGTGTCCTTCATGTCCCTCCTGTCACCTGGCTGTCCCCAGTGTCACCTGGCTGTCCCCGTGTCCTCCATGTCCTCCACATCACCTGGCTGTCCCCACGGTGTCCCCGCAGTGCCACCATGCTGTTCAGCAACACCCACAACAAGCACAAGCAGTTCTCGGCCGAGCAGGAGTCCCTGACCTGTCCCCGTGTCCCCATGTCCCCATGTCCCCACGGTGTCCCTGTGTCCCCAAGGTGTCCCCGTGTCCCCATGGTGTCCCCAAGGTGTCCCCGTGTCCCCGCAGTGCCACCATGCCGTTCAGCAACACCCACAACAAGCACAAGCAGAAGTTCTCAGCCGAGGAGGAGTTCCTGACCTGTCCCTGTGTCCCCGTGTCCCCATTCCCACGGTGTCCATGGGATCTCTATGTGTTTCTCAGTGTCCCGATGTCCCCATGGTGTCCCCAAGGTGTCCCCGTGTCCCCGCAGTGCCACCATGCCGTTCAGCAACACCCACAACAAGCACAAGCAGAAGTTCTCAGCCCAGGAGGAGTTCCTGACCTGTCCCCGTGTCCCCGTGTCCCATTCCCATGGTGTCCATGGTATCTCTATGGTGTCCCCACGGTGTCCCCATGTCCCCATGGTGTCCCCACGGTGTCCCCATGTCCCCGCAGTGCCACCATGCCGTTCAGCAACACCCACAACAAGTACAAGCAGAAGTTCTCAGCCCAGGAGGAGTCCCTGACCTGTCTCTGTGTCCCCGTGTCCCCATTCCCACGGTGTCCATGGGGTCTCTATGGTGTCCATGGTGTCCCCACGGTGTCCCCCAAGGTGTCCCCGTGTCCCCGCAGTGCCACCATGCCGTTCAGCAACACCCCACAACAAGTACAAGCAGAAGTTCTCGGCCGAGGAGGAGTTCCCGGACCTGTCCAAGCACAACAACCACATGGCCAAGGTGCTGACCCCCGCCCTGTACCAGAAGCTGCGCGACAAGGAGACCCCCAGCGGCTTCACCCTCGACGACGTCATCCAGACCGGCGTGGACAACCCCGGTGCGTCCTCGCGGGGGTCCCCCAGCCCACCACGGGGGTCCCCAGACCACCCCAGGGGTGCCCAACCCACCCCGGGGGTCCCCAGACCACCACGGGGGTCCCCAGACCACTCAAGGGGTCCCCAACCCATCCATGGGGTCTCCAGCCCACCCCAGGGGTCCCCAACACACCCAAGGGGTCCCCAAATGGTCCATGGGGTCCTCAACCCATCCATGGGTTCTCCAACTCATCCATGGGGTCCCTGAGCTGTACATGGGGCCAGAGACCCCTCCCCAAGTCCCAGTAGCCCCATCCCAATCCCATACCCAGTCCCAGTCCCATACTGGTCCCAGTAGCCAATCCCAGTGCCATACTGGTCCAAGTGACTCTGTGGTGTCCCCGGTGTCCCCCGGTGTCCCCGGTGTCCCCAGGCCATCCGTTCATCATGACCGTGGGCTGAGTGGCCGGTGATGAGGAGTCCCAGTAACCCATCTCCATCCCATACTGGTCCCAGTAACCCATCCCAGTGCCATACTGGTCCCAGTGCCCCATCCTAGTCCCATACTGGTCCCAGTAACCCATCTCCATCCCATACTGGTCCCAGTGCCCATCCCAGTCCCATACTGGTCCCCAGTGACCCCCCGGTGACCCCGGTGTCCCCGGTGTCCCCAGGCCACCCGTTCATCATGACCGTGGGCTGTGTGGCCGGTGACGAGGAGTCCCAGTAACCAATCCCATACTGGTCCCAGTGCCCATCCCAGTCCCATACTGGTCCCAGTGCCCATCCCAGTCCCATACTGGTCCCAGTGACCCGGGGTGTCCCCGGTGTCCCCAGGCCACCCGTTCATCATGACCGTGGGCTGCGTGGCCGGTGACGAGGAGTCCTACGAGGTCTTCAAGGAGCTCTTCGACCCCGTGATCCAGGACCGGCACGGCGGCTACAAACCCACCGACAAGCACCGCACCGACCTCAACCACGAGAACCTCAAGGTGGGGGTCCCCCAATTGGGGAGGGGTCCCCGAAATTGGGGAGGGGTCCCTGAAATGTGGGAGAGTCCCCAGGGGTCTCAGCAGGACCACCATGGGGTGACAGGGACACTGTGGGGTGACACCACAAACCCACCGACAAGCACCACACCGACCTCAACCACGAGAACCTCAAGGTGGTGGTCCCCCAATTGGGGAGGGGTCCCCGAAATGTGGGAGGGGTCCCCGAAATGTGGGAGGGGTCCCCGAAATCTGGGAGGGGTCCCTAAAGGTCTCAGGAAGGCAGGGAAGGGGTGACAGGGCCACCATGGGGTGACAGGGGACACCGTGGGGTCATACCACAAAGCAACCAAAAAGCACCGACCTCAACCACGAGAACCTCAAGGTGGGCTCCCCAATTTGGGAGGGGTCCCCAAATTCTGGGAGGGGTCCCCAAAATTTGGGAAGGGTCCTCAGAGGTCTCAGGAAGGCGGGGAAGGGGTGACAGGGACACTGTGGGGTGACAGGGACACCATGGGGTGACACCACCGACAAGCACCGCACCGACCTCAACCACGAGAACCTCAAGGTGGGGGGGAACCCAAATTGGGGAAGGGTCCCCAAATTTGGGAGGGGTCTCCAAAATTTGGGAGGAGTCCCTAAAATTTGGGAGGGGTCCCTAAAGGTCTCAGGAAGGCAGGGAAGGGGTGACAGGGACGCCGTGGGGTGACACCACAAAGCCACCAACAAAAAGTGACCTCAACCAGGAGAAGCTCAAGGTGGGGGGACCCCAAAATTTGGAGGGGTCCCCGAAATTTGGGAGGGGTCCCTAAAATTTGGGAGGGGGTCCCCAAATTTGGGAAGGTCCTCAGGGGGTCTCAGGAGGGCAGGGAAGGGGTGACGGGGCCACCATGGGGTGACACCCACAGAGCCACCTCAGGAGGGTTTGGGAGGATTTTGGGGAGAATATTTTGGGGAATTTTGGGGGTTTTTTGGGGGTATTTTGAGTGGAATTTTGGGGATATTTTAGTGGAAATTTTTTTGGGATTCTTTGGGGTGAATTTGGGGTTTTTCGGGGTGTCCCTGACCCGTTTTCGGGGCGCAGGACGGGGAGGACCTGGACCCCAAGTACGAGCTGAGCAGCGCGGGGGTCTCAGATTGAGGGATATTTTTGGGTTTTTTTGGCATATTTTGAGCAGGAATTTTAGAGACATTTTTAGGATTTTTTTGGGGTGAATTTTGGGTGTTTCGGGGTGTCCCTGACCGGTTTTTTGGGGCGCAGGGCGGGGAGGACCTGGACCCCAAGTACGAGCTGAGCAGTGGAGGCTGTGTCCGAGGGGGAAATTCTGGATATATTTGGTTTATTTTGAGCGGAATTTTTTTATATTTTTGGGATATTTCTGGGGTGACTTTGGGGTTTTTCGGGGTGTCCCCTAACCCCGTTTTCGGGGCGCAGGGCGGGGAGGACCTGGACCCCAAGTACGAGCTGAGCAGTGGAGCTGTGTCCGAGGGGGGGATTTTGGGGTGATATTTTGATGTATTTTGAGCAGAATTTTTGGGACAATTTTGGGATTTTTTTGGGGTGACTTTGGGGTTTTTCGGGGTGTCCCTGACCCGTTTTCGGGGCGCAGGGTGGGGAGGACCTGGACCCCAAGTACGTGCTGAGCAGCCGCGTGCGCACCGGCCGCAGCATCAAGGGCTACTCGCTGCCGCCCCACTGCAGCCGCGGCGAGCGCCGCGCCATCGAGAAGCTGTCAGTCACAGGTGGGGGCGGGGGCCTGCAGGGGGCGGGGCCTAAGGGGGCGTGGTCCGGGTGGGCGTGGCCTGAGAGGGTGGGGTTCTGTGGTTGAGGTTGGATTGGGCGTGGTCAGGGAATGGTTGAGGGAATTTGGGTGTGGTT
Source organism: Passer domesticus (assembly GCF_036417665.1). Classification (NCBI taxonomy): domain Eukaryota; kingdom Metazoa; phylum Chordata; class Aves; order Passeriformes; family Passeridae; genus Passer; species Passer domesticus. The sequence goes on along the minus strand of NW_026990027.1, from coordinate 19,195 downwards.
GTAGGGGGTGTGGTCACGATGTGGGTGTGGCTGGTGTGGGCGTGGTAATCTGGGTGTGGTCAGTGTGGGCGTGGCCTAAGAGGGCGGGGCTTGCAAGGTGGGGTGGATTTGGGGTAGATTTGGGACAAATGGGCACATCCAATGAGGGTTGGGCGTGGCCTGGGCGTGTCCAGGATTAATTTGGAATGAATTTGGGGTTAATTTGGGATGGATTTGGGATGGATTGGGATGGATCTGTGATCGATTTGCAATTAATTTGGATGGATTTGGGACAGATGGGCATATTCAATCGGGGTTGGGCGTGGTCTGGGCGTGTCCCGTCTGGGCTGGGCGTGGTCTGGGCGTGTGGTGGGCGTGCCCAGGCGCTGACCACGCCCCCGGCAGCCCTGAACAGCCTGGACGGGGAGTTCAAGGGCAAGTACTACCCGCTGAAGGCCATGACGGAGCAGGAGCAGCAGCAGCTCATCGACGACCACTTCCTGTTCGACAAGCCCGTGTCGCCGCTGCTGCTGGCCTCGGGCATGGCCCGCGACTGGCCCGACGCCCGCGGCATCTGGTGGGCACCCAGGGGCAGTTAGAGACACCCGGGGGCACCTGGGGGCAGTTAGAGACACCTGGGGGCAGTTAGAGACACCTGGGGGCAGTTAGAGACACCCGGGGGCAGTTAGAGACACCTGGGGGCAGTTAGAGATACCCGGGGGCACCCGGGGGCAGTTAGAGACACCTGGGGGCAGTTAGAGACACCCGGGGGCACCTGGGGGCAGTTAGAGACACCTGGGGGCAGTTAGAGATACCCGGGGGCAGTTAGAGACACCTGGGGGCAGTTAGAGACACCTGGGGGCAGTTAGAGACACCTGGGGGGCACCCGGGGGCACCTGGGGGCAGTTAGAGACACCTGGGGGGCACCCGGGGGCACCTGGGGGCAGTTAGAGACACCTGGGGGGCACCCGGGGGCACCCGGGGGCAGTTAGAGACACCTGGGACATGCCTGGGGGGTTCCTGGCAGCACCTGGAGGTGTCTGGGGGACATTTGGGGAGACCTTGTGACACCTGGGGCCACCTGGTGGGGACATTGTGTCACCTGGGAGGTTCTTGGGGGCACCTGGACACCTGGGGACAACTAGGGACACCTGGGGGCACCTGGGGGCAGTTTGGGGCACCCTCCCGGTGTCCCCCCCGGTGTCCCCAATGTCCCCTGGGTGTTCCTGATGTCTGTGATGTCCCCTGATGTCCCCCCCATTCTGGGGGTCTCCCCTTTTGGGGGATCTCTGGGGGGTCCCTGGGCCACACTGAGCTGTCCCCCCGGTGTCCCCTGGGTGTCCCCAATGTCCCCAATGTCCCCTGGGTGTCCCCGATGTCTGTGATGTCCCTGATGTCCCCAGTGTCCCCTGATGTCCCCCCACTCCGGGGGTCTCCCCTTTTGGGGGATGCCTGGGGGTCCTGGGGCCACGCTGAGCTGTCCCCCCCGGTGTCCCCCCGGTGTCCTCAATGTCCCCTGGGTGTCCCCTGGGTGTCCCCAGTGTGCCCTGGGTGTCCCCAATGTCTGTGATGTCCCCAATGTCCCCAATGTCCCCTGGGTGTCCCCGATGTCTGTGATGTCCCCTGATGTCCCCCCACTCCGGGGGTCTCCCCTTTTGGGGGATGCCTGGGGGTCCCGGGGCCAGGCTGAGCTGTCCCCCCCGGTGTCCCCCCGGTGTCCCTGATGTCTGTGATGTCCCCAATGTCCCCTGGGTGTCCCCTGGGTGTCCCCGCAGGCACAACGACAACAAGACGTTCCTGGTGTGGGTGAACGAGGAGGATCACCTGCGCGTCATCTCCATGGAGAAGGGCGGCAACATGAAGGAGGTGTTCCGGCGCTTCTGCGTCGGCCTCAAGAAGGTCAGAGGGGACTTGGGGACACTGGGGACATTGGGGACATTGGGGACATCTGGGGACACCTGGGGACATTGGGGACACTGGGGACATTGGGGACATTGGGGACACTGGGGACATTGGGGACATTGGGGACATTGGGGACATTGGGGACATCTGGGGACACTGGGGACATTGGGGACACTGGGGACATTGGGGACATTGGGGACATTGGGGACATTGGGGACATCTGGGGACACTGGGGACATTGGGGACACTGGGGACATTGGGGACATTGGGGACACTGGGGACACTGGGGACACGGAGGGTTTGGGGTCACATCTCCATGGAGAAGGGCGGCAACATGAAGGAGGTGTTCCAGCGCTTCTGCGTCGGCCTCAAGAAGGTCAGGGGGGACTTGGGGACATTGGGGACACTTGGGGACATTGGGGACATTGGGGACACTTGGGGACATTGGGGACATTGGGGACATTGGGGACACTTGGGGACATTGGAGACATTGGGGACATCGGGGACACTGGGGACATCTGGGGACACTTGGGGACACTGGGGACATTGGGGACATTGGGGACACTTGGGGACATTGGGGACACTGGGGACACTGGGGACATTGGGGACATCTGGGGACACTTGGGGACACTGGGGACATTGGGGACATTGGGGACATTGGGGACATCTGGGGACACTTGGGGACACTGGGGACATTGGGGACACTGGGGACATTGGGGACATTGGGGACATCTGGGGACACTTGGGGACATTGGGGACACTGGGGACACTTGGGGAATTGGGAACACTGAGGGTTTGGGGTCACATCTCCATGGAGAAGGGCGGCAACATGAAGGAGGTGTTCCAGCGCTTCTGCGTCGGCCTCAAGAAGGTCAGGGGGGACATTGGGGACATTGGGGACACTGGGGACACTGGGGACATTGGGGACACTGGGGACATTGGGGACATTGGGGACACCTGGGGACACTGGGGACACGGAGGGTTTGGGGACACGGAGGGTTTGGGGTCACATCTCCATGGAGAAGGGCGGCAACATGAAGGAGGTGTTCCAGCGCTTCTGCGTCGGCCTCAAGAAGGTCAGGGGGGACTTGGGGACACCTGGGGACATCTGGGGACATTGGGGACACTGGGGACACGGAGGGTTTGGGGACATTTGTGGATGGAGGAGTTCTGGGGTCACATCTCCATGGAGAAGGGGGACAGTGGGTTGGTCTCAAGAAGATCAGGAGGGTCTTGAGGTGTCCTAAGGGTCTTGGGGACACTTGGGGGCACTTGGGGACACTTGGGGACATCTGGGGCCAGGTGGCACTTTGAGAACAGGAACTTTTGGGGACAGGTGACACTTTGGGAACAAGAAGAACTTTTGGGGACAGAAAGAACTTCGAGGACAGGTGTCACTTTGGGGACATTGAGGGGATCTGCACACAGGGAGAACTTTGGGGACAGGTGTGGCTTTGGGGACAGGTGACATCTGGGGACAGGTGACATCTGGGGACAGGTGACACTTTGGGAACAAGGAAAACTTTGGGGACAAGGAGAGCTTTGGGGACAGGTGACATTTGGGAACAAGGAGAGCTTTTGGGGATAGAGAGAACTTTGGGAACAGGTGACATTTGGGAACAGGTGACACTTTGGGGACAGGTGACATCTGGGGGACAGGTGGCACATTGGGGACAGGTGACACCTGGGGGACAGGTGACATTTGGGCACAGGTGGCACTTTGGGGACACCAAGGTGACATTTGGAGTGCCACCAACAACTCTGAGCACCCCAGGTGTGCCCTGGGCATTCCCTGGGCATTCCCCAGGTGTGTCCAGGTGTGCCCCAGGTGTCCCCCGGGTGTGCCCCAGGTGTCTCCTGGGTGTCCCCCGTGTCCCCAACGCGTGTCCCCCGGCTGTCCCCAGATCGAGGAGATCTTCAAGAAGGCGGGGCACCCCTTCATGTGGACGGAGCACCTGGGCTACATCCTCACCTGCCCGTCCAACCTGGGCACGGGGCTGCGCGGCGGCGTGCACGTGCGCCTGCAGCACCTCAGCCAGCACCCCAAGTTCGAGGAGATCCTCAAGCGCCTGCGCCTGCAGAAGCGCGGCACAGGTGGGAGCCCCAAAAATCACCTGGGGTGGGTGGGGAGACCCCAAAATTCACCTGGATGGGGACGGGGACACCCCAAAATTCACCTGGTGGGGATGGTGACAGCCCCAAAGTCACCTGAGCCAGCACCCCAAGTTCGAGGAGATCCTCAAGCGCCTGCGCCTGCAGAAGCGCGGCACAGGTGGGAGCCCCAGAATTCACCTGGGCGGGAATTCCATCCCAAAATTCACCTGAGGGGTGAAATTCCATCCTAAAATTCACCTGGGGTGGGCGAGGAGATCCCCAAAGTCACCTGGCAGGGAGAATTGCATCCTCAAGTTCACCTGAGGGGGAGAATTCCATCCCAAAATTCATCTGGGTGGGGAATTCCATCTCAAAATTCACCTGGGAGGGGAGAATGACACCCCAAAATTCACCTGGGTGGAGAAATTCCATCCCAAAATTCACCTGGGGTGGGAAATAGGGACAGCCCCAAAGTCACCTGAGCCAGCGCCCCAAGTTCGAGGAGATCCTCAAGCGCCTGCGCCTGCAGAAGCGCGGCACAGGTGGGAGCCCCAAAAATCACCTGGGGTGGGCAGGGACACCCCCAAAATTCACCTGGGGAGACCCCAAAATTCACCTGGGGTGGGCAGGGAGATCCCCAAAGTCACCTGGGGGAGAATTCCATCCTCAAGTTCACCTGGGTGGAGAAATCCCACCCCAAAATTCACCTGGGGGGGAGAATGACACCCCCAAAATTCACCTGGGGAGGTGGGACACACCCCAAATTCACCTGGAGGGGACAGTGATAGCCCCAAAATTCACCTGGGGGGGAGAATGACACCCCCAAATCAGCCCAGGAAAGGGACCCTGTGAGGGACCTGATGGTCCAGGAATGGTCAGGAGTGGTCAGCGCTGTCCTGGCTGTCCGTGTCTCACTGATTCCCCCCATTTTGTCCATCCGTCTGTCCGTCTGTCCGTCCAGGCGGGTGTGGACACGGCCGCTGTGGGCGCCGTGGAACCATCAGACACTGGATGGACAGGGGATGGTCAGGGGTGCTCAGGAGTGGACAGCACTGTCCTGGCTGTCCGTGGCTGTCCGTGTCTCACTGATTCCCCCCTTTTGTCCATCCATCTGTCCGTCTGTCCGTCCAGGCGGGGTGGACACTGCCATGGTGGGGCCATTGAGCACTGGGGATGGACAGGGGATGGTCAGGGGTGGACAGGGGATGGTCAGGGTGTGCTCAGGAGTGGTCAGCACTGTCCTGGCTGTCCGTGGCTCACTGATCCCCCCCCTTCTGTCCGTCCGTCTGTCCATCCAGGCGGGGTGGACACGGCGGCAGTGGGGCCATTGAGCATTTGGAATGGTCAGGGGTGGACAGGGGATGGTCAGGGGGTGCTCAGGAGTGGTCAGCACTGTCCTGGCTGTCCGTGTCTCACTGATCCCCCCTTTCTGTCCATCTGTCCGTCTGTCCAGGCGGGGGTGGACACGGCGGCGGTGGGCGCCGTGGAACCATCGGACACTGGATGGACAGGGGATGGTCAGGGGTGGACAGGGGATGGTCAGGGGGTGCTCAGGAGTGGTCAGCGCTGTCCTGGCTGTCCGTGGCTGTCTGTGTCTCACTGATCCCCCCCTTCTGTCCGTCCGTCTGTCCATCCAGGCGGGGTGGACACGGCCGCTGTGGGCTCCGTGGAACCACCAGACACTGGATGGACAGGGGATGGTCAGGGGTGGACAGGGGATGGTCAGGGGGTGCTCAGGAGTGGTCAGCGCTGTCCTGGCTGTCCGTGGCTGTCCGTGTCTCACTGATCCCCCCTTTCTGTCCGTCTGTCCGTCTGTCCGTCCAGGGGGGGTGGACACGGCGGCGGTGGGCGCCGTGTTCGACATCTCCAACGCCGACCGCCTGGGCTTCTCGGAGGTGGAGCAGGTGCAGATGGTGGTGGACGGCGTCAAGCTCATGGTGGAGATGGAGAAGAAGCTGGAGCAGAAGCAGCCCATCGACGACATGATCCCGGCCCAGAAATAGGGGAGGGGGGCGGCCGGGGACCCCCCCGAGCCCCCCAGCAGGGGAGGGGGCGAGCGGGGACCCCCCCAAAAAAAACCCCCCCAGAGCGGCCCCAATAAACGCTGCTGGTCCCGGCTGGGCTCGGTGTTTCAATTTGGGGAGGGGGCGACGCGAAATCTGGGGGTCTCAGCAAAGTCAGAGGGACCCTCGCACTTCAGTCTCACCTGTGGGGACCCCAAAATCTGCCCCCGAGCCCCGGGGACCCCCCCGAGCCCCCCAGCAGGGGAGGGGGCGAGCCGGGACCCCCCAAAAAAAACCCCCAGAGCGGCCCCAATAAACGCTGCTGGTCCCGGCTGGGCTCGGTGCTTTGATTTGGGGAGGGGGCCGACGTGAAATCTGGGGGTCTCAGGGGACCCTCGCACTCTCTTCTCACCCGTGGGGACCCCAAAGTCTCCCCCGAGCCCCGGGGACCCTCCCGAGCCCCCCAGCAGGGGAGGGGGCGAGCCGGGGACCCCCCAAAAAACCCCCCCAGAGCGGCCCCAATAAACGCTGCTGGTCCCGGCTGGGCTCGGTGCTCTGATTTGGGGAGGGGGCTACGTGAAATTTGGGGGTCTCAGGGGACCCTCGCACTCTCTTCTCACACGTGGGGACCCCAAAATCTCCTCTGAGACCCCTCCCCACCCCCGGGGAGCCCCCCAAGCCCCCCCAGAGCGGCCCCAATAAACGCTGCTGGTCCCGGCTGGGCTTGGGTGTTTTAATTCGGGGAGGGGGCGACGCGAAATCTGGGGGTCTCAGGGGACCCTCGCACTCTCTTCTCACCCGTGGGGACCCCAAAGTCTCCCCCGACCCCCGGGGACCCCCCCAAGCCCCCCCCGAGCCCCCCCAGTAAACGCTGCTGGTCCCGGCTGGGCTCGGTGCTTCAATTTGGGGAGGGGGCGTCGCCACTTTGGGGGTCCCAGCAATTTCACAGCGACCCCCGCATCCCCCCAAGGGTCCCTCTGGTCCTCCTGGGGACCCCAAAATCTCCCCCGACCCCCTGGGACCCCCCAGAACGCCCCCAATAAACGACCCCAATATGGTCGGGGGTTCCAATTTGGGGAGGGGGCGTCGCCAATTTGACCACCCAAAAAAACCCAATTTTTCCCCTCAAAAATCCCTTTTTTCCCCCCAAATCCCAAACCAAATTTTCCACCACAAAACTTCCTTCTCCCCGCCCAAAAAAATCCCATTTTCCCCCCCAAAAAATCCAATTTTCCCCTAAAAAATCCCCATTTTGCCCCTTCCCAAATCCCTTTTTTCCCCAAAAAATTCCAAATTTTTTCCCCAAAATTCCCATTTTTCTCCCAGAAAAATCCCTTTTCCCCCCAAATCCCATTTTCTCCCTCCCAAACCCCATTTCCCCCCCAAAAAATCCCATTTTTCCCCCAAAAAACCCCATTTTTTCCCCAAAAAACTTCCATTTTCCTCCTCCCAAATTCCAATTTTTCCCCCCAAATTCCCTTTTTCCTCCCCAAAATTCCCATTTTTTACCAAATTCCCATTTTTCCCCCACCCAGGGAAGGGACTCAGGGTTTTGGGGTTTTTTTTTGGGGCTGCTCAGGAATTTGGGGTTTTTGATTTTCCCTTTATTCCAACAAATCCCTGGAATGTAAAAAAACCCTTCCCAAAAACCCAAAATCGCCTCGATTGCACCCAAAAATCACAAATCCTCCCCGAAACCCAAAATCACACAAACAGGAGGGTGGGGACCCCAAAAAACAAACAAAAAACCAAAAAAAAACCAAAAAAAAAATCCCAAAAAACAAGAAAAATCAAACAAAAAAAAAAAAAACCCACAAAAAAACCCCTAAAAAGACCCCAAAAATGGAAAAAAAAACCCCAAAAAAATCCCAAAAATCCCAAAACCAACAAAAAAATCAATGGGACCCTCTAAAAATCCGGGTGGAAAAAGGGAGGGGACGCCCCAAATTTTTAGGATTTTTTTTAGGGATTCATTTTTTCGTGTTTTGTAATTTTATTTTTTGGAATATTTTTTATTATTTTTTGGGGATTTTTTGTGGATTTTTGGAGGTTTTTTTTAAGGGTTTTTTTAAGGGTTTTTTTTCCCCACCCACCCTCCCCAAAATTCCATTTATTCCCTACAAAAATCACTAAAAATCAGTTGTCAGGAGCGGATCAGGGAGGGGATTTTGGGACCATTTTTGGGTAATTTTTGGGTAATTTTTTGGGGTTTTTTTTATATTTTAAGGGGATTTTTTTTTATTTTTCAGGGATTTTTTAAATGGATTTTTTGTTGATTTTTTAGGATTTTTTCCCCACCCACCCTTCCCCAAAATTCCATTTATTCCCTACAAAAATCACTAAAAATCAGAGCGCGGATCATTGCCAGGAGCGGCTCAGGAGGGGATTGTGGGGCCGGTTTTGGGGGATTTTTGGGTATTTTTGGGGTTTTTTTGAGTGTTTCTGAGGTATTTTTTGGGTATTTTGAAGGGGATTTTTTTGGTTTTTTTCCATTATATTTGGGGATTTTTTTTTTTTTAATTTTTTGGATTTTTTTAGGGTTGTTTTCCCCACCCACCCTTCCCCAAAATTCCATTTTTTCCCTACAAAAATCACTAAAAATCAGTTGTCAGGAGCAGATCAGGGAGGGGATTTTGGGACCATTTTTGGGTAATTTTTGGGTAATTTTTTGGGTTTTTTTTTATATTTTAAGGGGATTTTTTTTTTATTTTTCAGGGATTTTTTAAATGGATTTTTTGTTGATTTTTTAGGATTTTTTCCCCACCCACCCTTCCCCCAAAATTCCATTTATTCCCTACAAAAATCACTAAAAATCAGAGCGCGGATCATTGCCAGGAGCGGCTCAGGGAGGGGATCCTGGGACCATTTTTGGGGGATTTTTGGGTCATTTTTGGGGTTTTTTTGGGTAGTTTTTTTTATATTTTTAAAGGATTTTTTAATCATTTTTCAGGGATTTTGAGGGTTTTTTTTTTTGTGATTTTTGGTGGATTTTTTGTGGATTTTTAAAGGATTTTTAAGGATTTCTTCCCCACCCACCCACCCTTCCCCAAAATTCCATTTATTCCCTACAAAAAATCACTAAAAATCAGAGCGCGGATCATTGCCAGGAGCGGCTCAGGAGGGGATTCTGGGGCCGGTTTTGGGGGATTTTTGGGTAATTTTTGGGGTTTCTTTGGGTAGTTTTTTTGATATTTTTAGAGGATTTTTTAAATCATTTTTCAGGGATTTTGAGGGTTTTTTTTTTGTGATTTTTGGTGGATTTTTTGTGGATTTTTAAAGGATTTTTAAGGATTTCTTCCCCACCACCCTTCCCCAAAATTCCATTTTTTCCCTACAAAAATCACTAAAAATCAGAGCACGGATCATTGCCAGGAGCGGCTCAGGAGGGGATTTTGGGTTCTGGTTTTGGGGGATTTTTGGGTATTTTTGGGGTTTTTTTGAGTGTTTCTGAGGTATTTTTTGGGGTATTTTGGAGGGGATTTTTTTGGTTTTTTTTCATTATATTTGGGGATTTTTTTTTTTTAATTTTTTGGATTTTTTTAGGGTTGTTTCCCCCACCCCACCCTTCCCAAAAATTCCATTTTTTTCCCTACAAAAATCACTAAAAATCAGTTGTCAGAAGCGGATCAGGGAGGGGATTTTGGGATCATTTTTGGGTAATTTTTGGGTAATTTTTTTGGTATTTTTTTTTATATTTTAAGGGGATTTTTTTTTATTTTCAGGGATTTTTTAAATGGATTTTTTGTTGATTTTTTCAGGATTTTTTCCCCACCCACCCTTCCCCAAAATTCCATTTATTCCCTACAAAAATCACTAAAAATCAGAGCGCGGATCATTGCCAGGAGCGGCTCAGGGAGGGGATTCTGGGGGCCGGTTTTGGGGGATTTTTGGGTATTTTTTAGGGGTTTTTTTTTGATATTTTTAGGGATTTTTTTTATTTTTCAGGGGATTTTTGGGGATATTTTTTGTGGATTTTTTGTGGATTTTTAAAGGATTTTTTAGGGTTCTTTCCCCCACCCACCCTTCCCCAAAATTCCATTTATTCCCTACAAAAATCACTAAAAATCAGTTGTCCGGGAGGGGATTTTGGGGCCGGTTTTGGGTAATTTTCGGGTATTTTTGGGGTTATTTTTGGGGTTATTTTTGGGATGTTTTTGGGGTATTTTTGGGTGTGTTTTTGGGATTATTTTGGGGTGTTTTTGGGGTTATTTTTGGGGTATTTTTGGGGTGTTTTTGGGATTATTTTTGGGGGTGTTTTTGGGGTTATTTTTGGGATGTGTTTTGGGGTATTTTTGGGGTGTTTTTGGGATGTTTTTGGGGTGTTTTTGGGGTTATTTTTGGGATGTTTTGGGTATTTTTGGGGTGTTTTTGGGATTATTTTTGGGGTGTTTTTGGGGTTATTTTTGGGGGTTTTTGGGGTGTTTTTGGGGGTGTTTTTGGGGTGTTTGGGTGTTTTTGGGATGTCTTGGGGGTGTTTTTGGGGTGTGTTTTGGGATGTTTTTGGGGTTATTTTTGGGGTGTCTTTGGGGTGTTTTAGGGGTGTTTTTGGGGTGTTTTTGGGGTATTTTTTGGGGTGTTTTTGGGTGTTTTTGGGGTGAATGCGGGCGTTTTCGGGCCCTCAGGCGGGGTAGGGCTCCTTCATCAGGCACTCGCGGTCGTCGCCGGCGGCTCCCGGCGCTCGCGCGCGGCGCCCGGCAGCGCCCCCCGGGCCAGGGCCAGCCCCGCGGCCAGCAGGGCCAGCAGGGCCAGCAGGGCCACCAGCGCCAGCCCTGGGGACACAAACGGGGACATTGGGGACATTGGGGACACTGGGGGACATTGGGGACACTGGGGACACTGGGGACACTGGGGACATTGGGGACATTGGGGACACTGGGGACATTGGGGGACACTGGGACACTGGGGGACACTGGGGACATCGGGGGACATCGGGGACATTGGGGACACTGGGGACATTGGGGAACATTGGGGACACTGGGGACATTGGGGACATTGGGGACATCGGGGGACATTGGGGACACTGGGGACACTGGGGACATCGGGGACATCGGGGACATCGGGGACATTGGGGACACTGGGGACACTGGGGACACTGGGGACACTTGGGGACATTGGGGACACTGGGGACATCGGGGACATTGGGGACACTTGGGGACATTGGGGACACTGGGGACACTGGGGACATCGGGGACATTGGGGACACTGGGGACACTGGGGACACCCAGCCCACGGCCACCAGGGCCAGCCCTGGGGACACAAACGGGGTCAGGGACACCCCCAAAATGCGGCCAGGGACACCCCAGATGGGGACAGGGACATTTGGGGACACTGGGTGGGATCTGGGGACATTCAGGGGATTTTGGGGACATTTGGGGACAGTGGGGGGATACTGGGTGGGATTTGGGGACATTTGAGGACATCTGGGGACACAGGAGGATTTGGGGACGTTCAGGAGGGATCTGGGGACATTTGGGGGGGATTTGGGGACATTTGGGGACTTTGGGGGGGATTTGGGGACATTTGGGGGGATTTGGGGACATTTGGGGAGGATTTGGGGACATTTGGGGGGGTTTGGGGACATTTGAGGAGGATTTCGGGACATTTTGGAGACACTGGGGGGATTTGGGGACATTTGGGGACATTTGGGGGGGATTTGGGGACGTTTGGGGAGGATTTGGGGACTTTGGGGAGATTTGGGGACATTTGGGGACAGGCAGAGCTCACCTTTGGAGGAGAAGAGATCTCCGGAATTCGCCACCAAAATCACCTGGGAGAGAAACGGGGACAGCTCGGGCTGGGGGATTCGGGGCAAATTCTGGGGATTTTGGGGGAAATTTTGGGGATTTTGGGTAAAACTCTGGGGATTTTGGGGAAATTTTGGGGAATTTTGGAGGCAAATTTTGGGGAAAATTTGGGGGCAAATTTTGGGGATTTTGGGGGAAATTTGGGGGCAAATTTTGGGGATTTTGGGGCAAATTTTGGGGGATTTTGGGGGGAAAATTTTGTGGAATTTTGGTGGCAAATTTTAGGGGAATTTCAGTGCAAATCTGGGGAATTTTGGGGCAAATTATTAAAATTTCAATTTTTGGGGTGAACTTTTAAAATTACATCCGATTTTCACTGTCAATTATTTTGGGAATATTTAAAATTTCATGGCTGTTTGTTTTTCTCAGATTTTTTAATCCCGTGATGATTTTGGGGGGAATTTTTTTTTAATTTCAGGCTGATTTTTGAAAGGAGTAATTTGTAAATTTCAGCCTTAATTTTTGGGGAAAATTTGTAAAAATTACATCAAATTTTCAGGTCAATTTCTTTGCGATTTTTCCTAAATTTCACGACTACTTTTCTTCTCAAATTTTAAAATCCCGTGACGATTTTTGCGGGTGAATTTTTTAAATTACATCCAATTTTCACATGAATTCTTTTGAGAATATTTTAAATTTCACAGCTATTTTCTTCTCAGATTTTAAAATCCGGTGACAATTTTTTGGGTGTGAATTTTTAAAAATTACATCCAATTTTCCGGCAATTTTTCTGGGAGGAAGTTTTAAATTCCATGGCTATTTTTTAATCTGATTTTTAAGACTCCCAGTTGATTTTTGGGGTGTTCTTTTCTAAATTACATCCAATTTTCATGGCAAACTTTTTGCAATTTTTCCTAAATCTCACGGCTATCTTTTTCCCAAATTTCAAAATCCCGTGATGATTTTTGGGATGAATTTTTTAAATTTACGTCCGATTTTTACATAAATTCTTTTGGGAATATTTTAAATTTCACGGCTATTTTCTTCTCAAATTTTAAAATCCATTATGATTTTTGGGATGATTTCTTTTAAATTACATCCAATTTTCATGTCAATTTTTTTGCAATTTTTCCTAAATTCCACGGCTATTTTTTTTCCCAAATTTCAAAATCCCGGTGACGATTTTTTGGGGTGAATTTTTTCAAACCACGTCCGATTTTCCCGGCGATTTTTCTGGGTGCCATTTTGCCAATTTCCGTGTCTATTTTTGGGCAGAACCGGGTTATTTTGGCCGTTTTTGGCTCACCCTGGGGCCGGCAGCGGCGCAGGCACTCGCGCTCGTCGCGGTGGTTGTTGGCGTTGCCGCGGCAGCCGCCGTAGGTGAATTCCCGGCACGATTTCTCCGCCGGGACGTAAAACCAGCGCGGGGAACGCCGCCCGGCACGGGCCCGTCACCGGCGGCGCCGAGCACAGCTCTGCCACAGGAAACAAAATTCCCACTTGGAAACCCAAAATTCCCCTTTAAAACCCAAAATTCCCACTTGGAAATCCAAAATTCCCACTTGGAAATCCAAATTCCCACTTGGAAACCCAAAATTACCACTGGGAAATCCAAAATTCCCACTTGGAAATCCAAAATTGCCACTTGGAAATCCAAAATTCCCCTTTAAAATTCAAAATTTCCACTGGGAAATCCAAAATTCCCACTTGGAAATCCAAAATTCCCCTTTAAAACCCAAAATTTCCACTTGGAAATCCAAAATTCCCCTTTAAAATTCAAAATTTCCACTTGGAAATCAAAATTTCCACATCAAAACCCAAAATTCCCACTTAAATCTGCCCCATCACCAGCAGCACCGAGCACAGCTCTGCCAGAAAAAACAAAATTCCCACTTGGAAACCCAAAATTCCCACTTGGAAACCCAAAATTCCCACTTGGAAATCCAAAATTCCCACTTGGAAATCCAAAATTCCCCTTTAAAACCCAAAATTACCACGTCAAAACCCAAAAATCCCACTTGGAAATTCAAAATTACCACTTGGAATTCCAAAATTCCTCTTTAAAATCTAAAATTTCCCCTTTAAAATCCAAAATTACCACGTCAAAACCCAAAATTTCCACTTGGAAATCCAAAATTCCCCTTTAAAATACAAAATTTCCACATCAAAACCCAAAATTCCCACTTAAATCTGCCCCGTCACCGGCGGCGCTGAGCACAGCTCTGCCAGAAAAAACAAAATTCCCACTTGGAAATCCAAAATTCCCACTTGGAAATTCAGAATTTCCACATCAAAATCCAAAATTCCCCTTTAGAAATCCAAAATTCCCCTTTAAAATCTAAAATTATCACCTGGAATTCCAAAATTCCCCTTTAAAACCCAAAATTACCACTTGGAAATCCAAAATTTCCCTTTAAAATCCAAAATTCCTCTTTAAAATGTAAAATTTCCACTTGGGAATTCAAGATTTCCAGGGAAATCTGGCTGAGATCCCTTCAAAATCCAAAATTTCCACATCAAAATCCAAAATTCCCCCTTGGAAATCCAAAATTCCCCTTGGAAATTCAACACGTCCAGGGAAATTTGTGCCAAATTCCTTCAAAATTCAAATTTTCCGATTAAATTTTTGCCAAATTCCTTCAAAATTCAAATTTTCCCTTTAAATTTGTGCCAAATTCCTTCAAAATTCAAATTTTTCACTTCAATTCACAGCAAACCCCTTCAAAAATCAAAATTTCTGCTGAAATTTGAACCAAAACCCTTCAAAATTCCCAAATTTCTGCTGAAATTTGGACAAATCCCCCAAAATTCGGAGTTACCTGCCAAGGTGGAATTGGGGTCGACAGGGCTGGAGGGAGCTGAGGAAAAATGGGAAAAAATTGAGAAAAAATGGGAAAAATGGGGGAAAATGGGAGAAAATAGAGGAAAATGGGAGAAAATTGAGAAAAAATGGGAAAAATGGGGGAAAATGGGAGAAAAAATGGGGGAAAAGCAGAAAAAATTAGAAGAAATGGGGAAAAAATAGGGGGGAAAATGGGGGGAAATTGGGGAAATAAGGGAAAAAATGGGGGAAAATGGGAACAAATGGGAAAAATGGGGGAAAATGGAAAAAAAGGGGGGGAAAAATGGGAAAAAATGGGGAGAAAATGGGGAAAATGGGAGAAAGAATGGGAAAAGTGGGGGGAAATGGGAAAAAAATTAAAAATGGGGGGAAATGGTAAAAAGGGGGGGAAAAGAAAATAAATGGGAAAAATTGGGGGGAAAGTGGGGGAAATGGGGAAAGAATGGGAAAAATGGGGAAAATAGGAAAAATGGGGAGAAAATGGGGGAAAAATGGGGGGAAATGGGAAAAAGAGGGGGAAAAAGGAAAATAAATGGGAAAATTTGGGGAGAAAGTGGGGGGGAAATGGGGAAAGAATGGGAAAAAATGGGAAAATAGGAAAGAACTGGGGGGAAAGTGGGGGAAAAAGAGGGGAAAAATGGGAAAAGTGAGAAAAATTGGGGAAAAATCGAGGAAAAAACAGGGAAAAAAAAGGGGGGGGGATTGGAAAAATAAAGGGAAAAATGGAAAAAACGCGGGGGGAAAAATGGGAAAAAACGGCACCAAACCGGGGGGGTCTGGGAAAAAATATTCCAGAATCCCGGCCCCTCCCGGTATTTCCGGGTTCCCCCCGGTATTTCCGGGTTCCCCCCCGGTATTTCCCGGTCCCTCCCGGCACTCCCGGTGCTCACCGGGGACCCGCAGCTCTCCCGGCACTCGCACTCGCTGCCGAAGTTGTTCCCGGTATTTCCCGGTTCCCCCCGTTATTCCCCGGTATTTCCCGGTATTCCCCGGTATTTCCCGGTCCCTCCCGGTACTTCCGGGTTCCCCCCGGTATTCCCCGGACCCTCCCGGTATTTCCCGTTATTCCCCGGTATTCCCCGGTATTTCCGGGTTCCCCCCGGTATTTCCGGTATTTCCCGGCACTCCCGGTGCTCACCGGGGTCCCCGCAGCTCTCCCGGCACTCCCGCTCGCTGCCGAAGCTGTTCCCGGTATTTCCCGGTCCCTCCCGGTATTTCCCGTTATTCCCCGGTATTTCCGGGTTCCCCCGGTATTTCCCGGCACTCCCGGTGCTCACCGGTGCCCGGCTCCGCCCCGCAGCTCTCCCGGCACTCCCGCTCGCTGCCGAAGTTGTTCCCGTTGCCGCCGCAGCCGCCGAACACGAAACTCTCGCAGCTCCCGGAGGAGGCGTTGAAAAACCAGCGCGGGATGGAGGCGCGGCAGCGGCCGGTGAGCGCCGGTAACCGGCACCGGGCTGCGGAAACACCCGTTATTGGCCCCAAAAAACACAAAATTCACCCCAAAATACACCCTGAAACCCGTGAGCGCCGGTAACCGGCGCCGGGCTGCGGAACGGACCCGTTATTGGCCCCAAAAAACCCAAAATAAAACCCAAAATACACCCTGAGCGCCGGTAACCGGCACCGGGCTGCGGAAACACCCGTTATTGGCCCCAAAAACCCCAAAATTCACCCCAAAATACACCCTGAGCGCCGGTAACCGGCACCGGCTGGGGAAAACACCCGTTATTGGCCCCAAAAAACCCAAAATTCACCCCAAAATTCACCCCGAGACCCGTGAGCGCCGGTAACCGGCACCGGGCTGCGGAACGGACCTGTTATTGGCCCCAAAAACCCCAAAATTCACCCATTAAAAAATTACACCCTGAGCGCCGGTAACCGGCACCGGGCTGCGGAAACACCCGTTACCGACCCGAAAAAAACCAAAATTCACCCCAAAAATCCCCCCAGCCCCGGTAACCGGCACCGGTTTGGGGTCGGGACCCGTTATTGACCCCAAAATCCTTCCCGGGATCCCCAAAATTCGGGATCTTCCCCCGCCTCAAAATCCTCCCCGGGACCCCCCAAAACTCCCCCGGGACCCCCTAAAACTTCCCAGGACCCCCCAAATCCTCCCTGGGACCCCCGAAATTCCCCCCACGAGCCCCCAAAACTCCACAGGACCCCAAAAATCCCACCCAGGGCTCCCCAAATCCCCTCCAAGACCCCCTAAATTCCCCCCAAATCCCCTCAAGACTCCCCAAACCCCCCCAGGACCCCCCCAAATCCCCCCTAAATCCTGCTCAGGACCCCCCAGGACCCCCCCAAATCCCCTCCAAGACCCCTCAAATCCCCTCCAGGACCCCCAAAACTCCCCCAGGACCCCTAAAACTGCCCCAAATCCCCCCCAAATTTCCCCCAGGACCCCCCAAATCCCCTTCAAGATCCCCCAAATCCCCCTCAAGACCCCCCAAATCCCCTCAAATCCCCCCAAATCCCCCCCAGGACCCCCCCAAATCCCCCTCTAAGACCCCCCCAAATCCCCCTCAAGACCCCCCAAATCCCCCCTCAAGACCCCCCAAATCCCCCCGGTACCGGCGAGGGCGGCGGGGCCGCTCGGGGGGTCGCGGGCGGAGCCCCCCGGGCCCCCCAGCAGCAGCAGCAGCAGCAGCAGCAGCGGGAGGAGCCGCCCCGCCGCCATCGCAGGTGAGCGCCGCTGACGTCACCCAGGTGCGCCCGCCGCGGCCACGCCCCCGCCGCGCGCCGGCCACGCCCACTCCGAAACGGAAAATAATGAGGGGGGAGGGAGAGAACGGCGGGGTTGGCCACGCCCCCACTGAGCGAGGCCACGCCCACTATTCGGCGCCTTGTATGGGGTGGTGGTGAAGCCACGCCCCTTCATTTGCATGTGAGGCGGGAAATCGCGCCGCTGTTATGGGGGGGTTTGGGGGGGATTTGGGGGGTCTTGAGGGGGGTTTTGAGGAGATTTGGGGGGGTTTTGGGTGTGGGGGGGTTTTTGGGGGGGGTTGGGGGAGTTTTGGGGAGGTTTTGGGGTCTGGGGGATTCTGGGGGCATTTTGAGGAGGTTTTGGGGAGGTTTGGGGGGATTTTGGGGGGTTTGAGGAGATTTGGGGGGAGTTTTGGGGTCTGGGGGATTTTGGGGGGCTTTTTGGGGGGGGTCTTGGGGGAGTTTTGGGGGGTTTGGGGGGATTTTGGGGGGTCATGAGGGGGGGGTTGGGGAAATTTTGGGGTCTGGGGAGGTTCTGGGAAGTTTTCGGGGGACTTTTGTTGGGTTTTGGGGGGGGGGGGGAGTTTTGGGGAGTTTTGGGGTTTTTTTTTGGGATCCGGAGGTTCTGGGGGACTTTTGGGGGAGTTTTGGGGTCTGGGGGATTCTGGGGCAGTTTTGGGGGGGGCTTTTGGGGGAGTTTGGGGGAAGTTTTGGGGGGGTTTTAAGGGGATTTTTGGGGGTTGGGGAGGTTTGGGGGGATTTTGAGGGGTTTTGAGGGAGTTTTGAGGGGGTTTTGGGGTGGTTTTTTGATCTGGGGGTTATGGGGGGGTTTTGGGGTCTGGCGGTTTCTGGTGGGATTTGGGGGATTTTGGGCAGGTTTGGGGCGGTTTTGAGGGGGTTTTAAGGGGATTTGGGGGGGCTTGGGGGGTTTTGGGGGAGTTTTGAGGGGGTTTTGGGGTGGTTTTTGGGTCAGGGGCGTTTTTGGGGGGAATTTGGGGTCTGGAGGGGGCGACAGGGAAATTCCATCATTAAGCCACGCCCCTTCGCCACGCCCTTTTAAGCCCCGCCCCCATTCGGGGTCAATAAGGAAATCCCACCATTAAGCCACGCCCACCCCTCCCTTGCCACGCCCCCGCCCCGTGTTCAATGGGGTCTATAAGGAAATCCCAACATTAAGCACGCCCACAACACGCCCCCGCCACGCCCCTTTCCCCCCGGGCTGCAATGAGGGCCCATAGGGGTGGTCCCTATTAAGCCACGCCCCTGCCACGCCCCACTCCGGGGTATATTGGGCATTCCACAATGAAGTCACGCCCCTTTACCACGCCCTTTTAAGCCCCGCCTCCATTCGGAGTCCATGGTGTATATAAGGAATTACCACCGTTAAGCCACGCCCACACCACGCCCCCGCCACGCCCCCTTTTTCCCCGGGCTGCAATGGGGGCCCATAGGGGTGGTCCCTGATCAGGCCACGCCCCCTGCCACGCCCCTCCCAGGCCCCGCCCCTCGCCCCCCTACCCCCGGCGGCCGCCCCGGCGCCGCGTCCGGGCGATGGCGGCGAACCGGGTGGGGCGGCGGCAGGGCCGGGGGGCGAGCCCGGGCCCGGGGGCGCTCTCGCCGGGCCGGGGGTCCCCCGGGGGGGCTCTCGCCGGGCGGGGGTCCCCGGGGGGGCTCTCGCCGGGCCGGGGGTCCCCGGGGGGGCTCTCGCCGGGCCGGGGGTCCCCGGGGGGGCTCTCGCCGGGCCGGGGGTCCCCGGGCCGCAGCCCCGGCGTGCAGCGGCGCTCGGCGCGGGTCACGGTCCGCTACAACCGGCAGGAGCTGCAGCGGCGGCTGGACACCGAGCAGTGGATCGACGGCAGGCTGGAGGAGCTCTACCGGGGACAGGTACCGGGACCGGCACCGGAACGGGCATGGGGACAGGGAAC